>NC_142522.1:21432953-21490453 GCF_964205215.1 Stylophora pistillata
CAAGTAACTCTGTTCCAATGTCAATTCTGTGAGAGTCGCATTAACAATAACTCAGGATTTTTAGAACTGCATAACAGGACTGTCGTTACTTACTCCTTGATGTCTATTCATCCCACCAAAAAGCACTAAACTCCTCAAAGCAATACAAATAATGTGCTTACAATGTATGTCTTGTGGTTGTATCAGCACTTTAATTTTTCACACCCCTAACAGAATTCTCTTAATTCTTCTCCTGACTGCCACCCATCTCTTGTCAAGTTAGTCGTGTGATGATTTACATTAAAAAATTATGCACTTCTGAACACAAGTGCATTTTTCATGCAACACAAGAACAAAGTTGTACAATGAGTACAAAGTTATAACACAAGTGCAATTTACAAGTAGCATGCGCGTTGTCAAAATTTTGTCAGTCGTGATGTTCTGTGATTTTTTTCCGTAACTTATTACTCTCACTTGCCCTATGGGTTCATGCAATGTTACTGTGCTTATTTACACCAAACTGCACTAAAAATCATGTTTTACCAATACAAAATGTGTTTATTCTAAAACATCAGCCCCTAGTTGCCATTATGTGTTCCCACCACTGGTCCTGTTTGCCACATTATTAAAAGTTGTGAGTGTAAACGACTTTTTAGACACACCTGGATAGCTGCATGCACTAATGAAATGTCTTACCCTGGACACCAATACACCGTGACCCAGTCAGTGCTAAAATTCACACTTCTAGACCCAGAGTTGAGCACACTAACTGTGAGCCCTCAGAAATCCCCACAATAACATCTTACACCCTGCAGCTATTATCTCCTGACATGTACATTCACCAAAAAAAACTATTTACTTGCAAATATTGATGTTTGTGTGTGATTGGCCTAGATGCATAATGTGACAGGAGGTATCCACACTAAACCTGTGAAAATCGAATGATATTCCTAAGTTTGAAACCTTAGACTCAAAACAATGAAAGTCCTCATTGAAATTTTCATTGACAACACAGTCTTTTAAGCTTCACTCTTACAAATTATTTTGCCTTTGGGAACAAACTGAGTCCTAAAACAAACATTGGAATATATCTCCATGCCAAATGGCATTGTTTATTTATAGAACATAATTTTATCATCAAGCACAGGGCAAGGAGGAAGGTCCACACCTGAATTTTGATTTTTTCAAGTACAGAGAGTTCACATTCATGGAGAGGACTCATAGCAATCATAACATGCTTTTTCAAAAGTTCTTTCATTCAACACAGATTACCACCAAATCTAATATTACAGCTTTTAACACTGTCATAGAATTTCACTTTGGACATAAACATACCACATTTTTAGAAAATGCTTGCATTTGCGAGGTAAATTTGTTCCTGCTTAGTCTAGCTTAAGTGTAGTTATAAGAAAGCTGAAGGTGTAAACTAATAAATCAAAGAGTTTCAATTTCTAAAATAATGTACAAGGCAATTGTACTTACTGTGTCCTCCATGTTATATATTCATCTAGGCTAGTGCAGTGGATAACTTCCCATGACCCAATTGATGATCTTGAGGGAACAACTGTAAGACAACATCAAAAACTGTAACAACCATATCATATCTGTACATTAAATCAAACAAGGGGTAATTGAATGAAACTACCATCAACTTATCAAAACTTATCATGACATAATCTGACTAGAGCTGATTCAATTGCACTTCAAATAACCACTAGGCTACTCTGAAGACAAAAATAGCCATATATCCAAGAACCCTGTGTGTTTGCTGTTCTTGGAAGTGAGTTGACTCACTGACATAAGCTAGTTGATTTATTTAAAAATACAGTAAAAGTTTTTGTCCTAAAAATTATAAGCCACCACAAGGAAAGGATACCGGTAATCAAAAGTCACCGAGGTTCTGAACAATGTATGTAACAAACTGAATCGAGCAACATCCTTACCATCCTCACTTGGCATGGAAACTACACCCTTATTTTTAAATCATATACAATTACTTTTTATTTTGTACAGATGCTGTACAAAAAAAAAAAAAAAAACAATTTAAGAGAGAATTAAACAACTAAGCAGAGGAATACGTATAACCAAAGGAAAAAGTTATTCATTTCACAAAACCATATTATGCACTCAGATAATAACTTAGATTATAATCCAGTATGTAGATCTAATTCCTTGTTTCATTCCCCACTTACAGCCAAATGACAGTGAAAGACAACTAAGGTGAGGTATGAGAGTTGGAGTGAAGGAAATTAAACAGCATTTTGTGATGTATACTGCACATACATGTACTTGAAATGGCAATGCTTAGTTTGACATGAGGAAAATGAAAAAAATTCAATAATTGGCCCTTGAAGGTCTACTTTATCTCTAAGGGATCTGTACAATCTGCATGATGCAAGAAAAGTGATTGCATAAAATTGTTAGAGGAGCATCCATGTACCCCATGAACTATCCATAGCAACTCAATATTCTTTCTACTAACTCACTGGTATACTCTGATGAATGTAACTCAACTCCTTTATCTACATTAAGCCATCAACTAGTGAGGAATTACATCTCACTAATTTTAAAGTTTTAATTTTATTCAACTTGTGTCTAAAAACAAATTTGCAACATCAAATCCTAACAGTTTGCAGGATGCCTGTCAAATATGAACTTTGTAATGGGCCTTGCTCACAACAGAGTCTGTGGCTCAGTGGTAGAGTATTGGAGCACGGAGTTTGAAGGTCTGAGGTTCAGTTCCTCATAGGAACTCAGAATTTTTTCTTAATCCTACACCTGTAACAAAATGAAAAACATTTTTCTCAGTTTCTTTACTAAGCTCAAAACTCTTCATCTTTCTGATTCTATTTACATCAGGAAAATAATTGATGACTTCCTATTATCACAGACAGAGGTGAGATATACGTGATGTCTAAATAAATATTGATTTAATCGCTTCGCCAACTGGCAGGGACACCGCAACAACTTGCGCCAATTACTGCGGACCCAGTAAACCCACCCATCCCACCCCAGGGGAGGACATCCATCACACAGTAATCTCGTGTGTGGGAAATTAACGTCTCCTACCCCAACCCTGCAGGAGATGGGACCTCCATTTATTCGTCCCTATCCGAGAAGACTAGAATATCTTACCATTTCTTGATGTTATAGAAAGGCATCAAAATTCTTCTCAATTATTTGAAGACCCTGAGTGTTGGTCTGGCCGTGGCTCGAACCCTCGACCTCCCGCACAACAGTCCAGCGCTCTATCCATTGAGCTAACCGGGAGGCAGTTATATTGCACTGTTTAAGTTCACATGGCTCCCTGATTCAACTTTTGGTCAAAAACCAAACTGAAGACTATTCACAAATGACATGGTAACCATGTTTTTGACCCAACAACGCACTAACCCAAGCACCGGATAACGGATAATCTTTATTTGTACTCGCATTCATACTTGCTCTAAGCAAAAAAGTTACAAAATTGAAGGAAATTATTAGAAATGAAATTGGAGTACTAGCAGCCTGCAATAACCATAGGGGCTAGCGGAGTCAGGCAGCTAGTTAACATCAGCATTAAATAAAATTAAAATAAGGTCAGCAAGAAGATTGAAGTACAAATGCACACACACACACAAGAAAAAAGAAACGGAATTTATAAGATATGAAGGAAGTCTAGAATAGTTCAAGTTATTTATGAATACTAAACATTAATATAAGAAGAGCACAATGTCTACGGCAACTAGTAACAGCTATATAATTATAGACTACAAAGTAAAGAAGTACTTAAAAAAGGTTACAAAAATTAACAGAAGACTAGATTACAGTAAATTGGAAAATAATACACTGCTAATAAGTACATGAGTTGCTAATAAGTATATAAGTTGCTAATAAGTATACATATTACGTAGCTAATAGTCTTTGACTGGATCGCATTTTACTGACTCCTTGAAGTTTGAGATTGATCAGGATTTCAAATTTTCACTTATTGAGTTCCATACTTTGGGGCCATTAAACCTTAAATTAAATATTGCATAGTTTGTTCTTACTTTAGGTAAAGAATAGGACAAGTTCAAGGCACTTCTAGTATTGTAGTTATGTTTTTTATTTACTTGAGTGCAAAAAGTATCAAACACAGATGGTAGATGTCTATTGTAAAATTTAGACATAAAGGCTGCAATATTAAGGAAGACAAGGTCAGGCAGTTTAAATTTATTTAAGGGCTTAAATATTGGACTAGAATGCTCATGGAAATTAGAGAAAGTTATCACTCTCACTGCTCTCTTTTGTTAGATAAACAAAGGCTGGGTAGTCGAGGAATAAGTGTTACCCAACGAGATTAAACCATAGATTAAAAAGGGATATATTAAGGTATAATATAGTAGGGCACTCTTGTGCCATTATCACTTTCTATAACCCTGGCCACTCATCCCTGGGGCAGACCTGCTTCACAATGATGATCTTGTCAAATACCTGTATCAATGTCTGTGCCACTAAACAAGAAATTCTTTGATTATTTACTAAAATAGATGACTCCCCACGAACTTTAACAAGAAAGATCAAAGAAAGGTCAAAGAAATGCAGCACGGAAGCCATGATAAAATTTTTTTGTATGTATGAGGCTAATTAAAGTATTTTGTATTAAAAGAAAGACGTCTCAATTTCCTTTAATAATTTTTGACAAAGAAAATAACAACTTTGCTAGGATACTAGGTTGTAGTCTCAGGTTTCTTACTAAGTTTAAAAAATAAGAAATAGCAAGTAGCTTTATTACCTTCCCCCATATGCTGGGGGTGTGCGGGTCACATAGGCCCCCATGGGGATCTAAGGGCAGGTATTCCTGTATGGATGCCATGTTGTCAACTCTGAAGTTTCTCTAAAAATGCTGGGCCTTTTCCTTTGGCCACAAGAAGAGGGGAAAAGAAATATAGTGGTCATTTTGCGAGATGACTGTGAGGGACAAATTTGGTTAAAAAAGGCAGGATTTCTTCGACACACTATGTATATTCAAACCAGTAACATGTGATAAATATCTTCACAACACTAGTTGGGGGGAGACCACTAAATTTTTCCAAAAACTTGAAAAAATTGTTGGATAACTTTGGTAAATATTTCATGCCCTGGGTTCTCAGTAAAATAGCCAGTAACAGTTACTTGAACAGCTGGTAAAAATAACTGGTTACCAGCTCTTAATGACAAGAACCCTGCAGTCTGATACAATGTAAATATGTATTTGCTTAATTTGCTGATGTAATCCATCATCACAACATACATATATTTCCAAATGCAGCCGAAGCTTTCAAGTAAAAAACAATTTGAAACAAAAATATTTACAATGATGATGAAATATCACCACCAAATTACACACACATACCAAGGGTTAAATACTCAGAGCACAGACAAAATTTTGAACAACAATCTATCAAAAGAAAATATAAGAAAGAAAGAAAGAAAGAAACCCAGAAGAGAAGGTCCAAGAGAGACAAGGGAAACCAGAACCCAGATAGAAAAAATTGAAAGCCATATCACATACCAAATGTGAAAACTAGTTGGTATTTTTATGAAAATCAAATCCCATTTAAACTAGCCTTAATTAAAGCAGAATGGGGCCAGCCAGTCTTAATATTGTAAAGAATGAATAAACTTACTACATACCAACCCTAATACAACTAAAAAATCTAATTTGACAAAATGAATGGTGTGGTCGAATGAAAAGATTTTGAGTCTGTTCAGTAACAGATAACAATGATGACATCCAAATGCAATAAAACCCATAAGGAAGGAAACAAGGAGCAGCCGTGTCTATCACAGACCTCCACAAGCAAAAACCAATGAAAAATACCCATGAAATTCCCCTTCTTATTAATACAGACATCCATTATAAATTCAAACATCCATCTTCAAACAACAGATTCTGGGGAAAACTCAATCAATCCTACCAATAAGTACATATTATAAAGACACAATATTAACCCTTTAACTCCCAAAAGTGATTAACACCTAACTTCTCCCTGTAATTATCCAGTTAACAGGTAGTGAGAATAGTTAACAACTATTCACTGAAGTGGAGGTGGTCAGTGGTGGATATTTACCGAGCCGCAAAGCGGCGAGGTAAATATCCACTGCTAACCACTGACACTGAGGTGAATAGTTGTTTTAGTATATACTAAAACAGTGAGATAATATACACCACCAAAAACTAATTTGAGTCATTTCTTCGTCTGTCACAGATGCAAACGGGACGCCATTTTTTCTCGAGTTGCTCGGAGGTAAATAGCAAAGGATATTCGGAGTTTGACTAGCCAATCAGAGCGCACTTTCAATGCTAACCACTGTCTTAGTATATACTGATAAAATTTATTGGGTAGAAGTTGTTCCCTTGATTGAACACCAAATTCTCATAACCAGTTTACAAGGAAATGTGTAGCAGATAAATGGGAAAATTAACAATCACATCTTGAGAGTTAAAGGGTTAACAAAATGCGTGGCAAAATGGCGTTTGTGACTACAGAGAGTGTTTGATACATGATTAATTAATTTTCCCCCACTGATTCAAACAAACACCAATTGATTTGCATTCAGTACTTCGTGTGCTGCTATACTCAGGAACCATCGTACATTATATTTAGGTTTTTAACATAATCACAGCAAATTCAGTAAGAACACAATCATAAATAATGATCATTGTGCTCTCATCAGCAAATTCAGTGTGAGTGTTGAGTATGAAAACGGCTTCTGTCGTTATATTTTGAAGTAGGTTTTGCCCTTTTTACCATTCAGAAACAACAGTAACAACAACAACCATCCTTAACCATTTGACTATCTTCTCTGAACTAAAGTTATAAAACTTACAGCCGAGTAAAAATGAATTAATGATTCAAAACACCTACCGCAAGGCCTAAATCAGACCAACAGAAGAGTTTCTCGGTCGTTAGGGCTTCGCAGAAAAATTACGAGTGCTTATGTATGTTGTCGTAATAGCTTTAGCATTGAAATGATCGTAATTAGCTTTGGCATTGAAAGTACCTTCCTGGAAAGCTGTAGATCGGCAGTTACCCTCAGTTACAAGTTACAAGAGGTACAGTATGACTGCCTTTGACGATTGCAGATGTCTTGATCTGATGCGCTTGAGCAGAAATTCTGCAATCTGATTGGTTCAAAGGAACAAATCACAGTGCCACTGCTTGAAAGGCGAAAAGCACAATGAAAAAAAAATGAACACACAGAATCACTTAGGAGTGACTCGCTGAAAGCTCAATGACATATAGTCCTGTTGAGCCTCAACTTTTCAGGGATATTTTTACGGAGGGGAGAAACTTTGTGCCCACCTCCTGCAAAATGTCGCGACTTCGAAATTTCGTATCCTTGACCTATCTTCATTAATCAGATCTTCAACACATGTCTATCAAACTTGACGAATGTACCAATTATTGAAATCGTTCACAAAATTGTAAAAGATATTCTGTATGCTGCTTAGCTGAGACGCAATGCGTTTTTCCATCATAAAAAGAAACAAGCATTATCTCTGAGGACTGCGAGACAAAGCGAATAGCAACAATTAATTTCAAATCTGACAATTTATGTATGTAGCTTATGAAAACTATGCAGCAAATCTTATTTGCCGATGAGGGATTTGTATAACAAAAATAAAATAATTAATCAATCAAAATTATGGAAACTCTCAGGTGAGAAAGCTGCTCAGCTTTATCTTATACTTTAATAATTATTAATGCATACGGGGTCTACGGTAGGGTTAACGGTTAGCCGTAAAACGTCAACAATTTAGCCATTAGGACAAAAAATTGACAAATTATATCAGTTTGTCATAAAAAAAAGTTAACCGTAAAATTTTTTCTTCTAATTACAAAGGTAAGAAATTAATCATTGGCCCATAAACTGGCCAAAATGTTAACCGTTAGCCATCACCAGAACTTTGAAACCCTTGCATGTTCCTCTGATTATCCCGCCTATATGAGCCCGCACCGCGGTACGCGGCTTACTTCACAACAGCTAAATTCAATATGGCGGTCAAGGAGCGTACTTCTACTCAAAGATCGATTTTGTTCTGCTGTAATACTGAAGAATATAGTTTTTGGATCAGGAGATGGTTCAAGAAAATTTTATGGCCATATTTTTTTCCGAACAAGACTTGTTTCCTAGATCGTAACAGACAGGAAGCTTTCGTAACATATTTGTGAATATTTGATTTAATTTAATTTAATTTATTCCATTTCACTGCAATTACATGGGAAAAAACAAAAGAACACACAATAATAACAAATTGGATTACATAACAAGGCAGTGGGGAAGACTAGAAGGGAACTGACGAACCATACGTGCTAGTCGACCCAGTATGAAGAAAATATACGGATATATAAAAAGTTAATCAAGGTATGTAATTAGCTTTATTAAAAACTGGATCATTGGATAATGCAGTTCAAGACTTTTTATTGGCTTAGCCATCATGGTATATCAGCCAATATACCATAATCTACAAATATGGTAAGCGTACGTGTCAGCTTAAAATTAAAAGAGAGCTAAAAATTTAAGAAAATTTAATAATTTAATTTAACGTTTTTAATAAAACAATTATTCCACTCGTGCTTGTTGGATATGAGATGGTTATAGCCAACTTGGTGCTACGCGCCTCGTTGGCTATCTATCATCTCATATCAAACGCGCGCTCGTGGAATAATTGTTAAATAGCTGCTAACTACCTAACTGAGTAATATAACTAACTAACTAACAACCTTAAACTAAGTACTGGTTTAGCCCAGGTGGTACAGGGTCGAAAACCCTATCGTTATAAAAAATTGTGCATAGTCTCTTAAAAGAAGAAACACTACAGTTGGCCGTCCTCAATGCATCTTGCAGTTTGTTCCATAGATACGGAATCCTATTAAAAAATGTTCCCTTAAAAAGTTCCGTCCTGAATCTATTAATTTTTCGTTTATTACTTGCATGTGATCTTAATCTCTCATCTGAACAAAATTGAAAATACGAATTTCAGTTTATAAAAAGTTGAAGATCCTTGACTTCTCTGCCGTAAACCAGTGGTAGCAGGTTGAGACGTTTTAGGCATTCATTATAGCTAAAATCGGGTAACATAAGCCAACTTGTCACACGTCGTTGCACCCCTTGTATTCTTTTTATCATAGTAATTGATTTTGGGCTCCAGATTTCAGAGGTGTACTCAAGGTGAGAACGTACCAGAGCCACATAAAGGGATCTCAGAGTTGGTAATGAAATTTTGCTTCTGCTTATAGTGCGATGAATAAAACCCAGCATATCCATCTCTGCTGTACCCATCGAAACTCGATTGTTTCGCGTGCCTTTGTTTACTGGTAAGTTAAAATTTTGGAGAAACCAGAAAGGCAAACACAATGCGCCGTAAATTTATATAAATCATCTTTTCCCAAAAGCAAACTCCCATCAGATTAGACCATTTAAATAACTAATTTTCAAAGGAAAATCGATAGATGCATATGAAAATCTTTGATATTCTTGAGTTACAAGCATGTTTATAATTATATTTGTGTGCCAAAATGTTTTGCAGGAATGACATTTGAGTCTTACATTTTTTTTAATCTAGATACAGGAGTCAGGTATTGGAGTGAACTTTTGACCTAGGGAACTTTAAACCCAAGATGAATTTAACTTGGGTGAATTCAAGTAAATAAACACTTTTTTAAAACTACTGTGAACAGCTAAATTTTTTCTTGCATTTCCTCACAAAAAGCATCTAAGTTCAACTAGACAAACCATCGCTTGAAATTATGGCCAGAATAAAGAAGAGACACACTCCTCTTATGACTCTCAAGAGGATTGAAAATAGAATCAACGTTGGGAATCCACTGGGCTGCTATGTTTGTAGCCGGAGAATGCAAGTCAACTCATGAACAGGTACATGAACTGATACCTAAAAATATATATATATATATATATATATATATATTGTGGGAGGAAAAAGACAAGTAAACTACAAGTTCATCCCTACAAGCCTGTTTCGTGGTCGCCCACTCATCTCATATATATATATTTAGATAAAAAATGTTCCATGTATACATCAGACCATGTGCAAAAATTTAAAAAAAGAAAGGTGACATTCATATACTCAGGCAACTGGATATATACTGCAATTTGGACATAAATATTAATATAGACACAAACTGCAACTCAATTTATAAGTATCACTTTTCAACATTTTTTATCCTATTTGACAAACATAAATCTGGTGAGACAGTTCAGTAGTTGTTCAGCCAAATAAGACAAAGGTTAAGGAGGACATGGAGCATTTTGTTATTGATACAGTCTAAGGATAAGGCCATTAAGCTGACCTCTTTATTCTCTTTTGATCTCATATCTTCTAAAGAACTTTAACAGGTGACTTCCAAGTTGATCTTGAATACTGTCTGGCTGACTTTGTTAGCTTGGCTTTGCAGCAGGTTTCAGAGTACTGATTAACATGTCTTATCTATTCTTTAACATCTTTAATTGTGGTTCACTAGTGAGGACAATCTCTTTACATCTTTATCATTAGTGGGTCAAAATATTGTTTATTTCTTTTAATTGCCATCAGATTTCTTTACAAGAAAGACGAACCTTCCAAAATTTTGCTCCATCCCAACTCATGGCTTTGTAGCATATTTGGTAATAGCCTCTGCCAGTATCTGGGTGGCACAGGTTCAAATCTTGTTGAAGCCTGTTTATTTTCAGACTTCTTTTCTACAATTTCTTAATTTCTGCTCATCCAAGAGGATCATTCCTTGAGTTGTAGTTCAACATGTCTCTTTTGATGGACTAACTCATAACTCTCCAATTTCCATATTAATGAGTTCACTATTCAGCATTTGCTCATTTAAGGTGGTTTCACTGTAAATTTTGTCACTATGCTACCACGCAAAATTAACAGCCCTTACTTCATTTTTAGGAGGCTTGGTGGCCTCATGGTTAGTGCACTTGACTCTGGAACTAGTGGTTTGGGTTTAAGCCCTGGGTGGGACACTGTGTTGTGTTCTTAGGCAAGACACTTTATTCTCACAGTGCCTCTCTTCACCCAGGTGATTAAACGGGTACTGGCAGATTTAATGCTAGGAGGTAACCATGTGATAGATCAGCATCCCATCGGGGGGGGGGGGGATTAGAGAACTCCTAGTCACTTCATACTACGGAAACTGGAGTTAAGCACTGGCTGGATGGGCCACGTGGCTTATATACAGACTTTACTTACTTCATTTTGACAACTGCAACCAAGGGAAATGACTTTGATCCATTAAAAACAAGAATTTGAAATAATTCCAGTAGGTTTGGAAAGGGTAGAATTTACTGATAAGAGTAAACAGAGGGGGTCTTACCTTCTGGGGGAGCATTGTTATAAAGAACTATAGGGTTCTTCCACTCGAAAAAAAAGTACCATTTCAACATGATAATTTAGGTATTTTAAAATAATGCCAAATTAGATTAAGGTAAAGCCATAAAGGGTAAGGAAAACTTCCAGTAGGCAGTTGAAAGGTCACACAGCTTATCTATTTGTTTCAATGACAAACAATACTCTAGAGAACAATTAGTGTGGAAATTTGGTCTAAAATGGGGTGTTTCACAAGGTAGGTTGGAAAATAAGGAATGCCAGAATTTGGAACTGGAATACTCGGCATACCTGGAACTACCGAAAAATAATAAATTTTAAAAAATAATGAATTAATAAATAACTAGATATAAAAAAATTTATAAATAAATAGTTAATTGATTAAAAAATAAATAAAAAAAACTAAAAAGGAAGAGACAGAAAATCAGCTCTCTATAAATAAAGCAAAAAAAATGCAAAAATTTCTCTCGATAAAATGCTGGGGACCACGTGATGTAACAAAAAATAACTACCCGGGGCACTATTCACGGGGATGCACTTAGTAGAACTACATGTAGCTCACAGTCTATAATATACAAACTGATGTGGAAGATTACTTCGAGGTAAATAAACCAGAAGCGTGGCTAATCACTGAAGACCTCGAGCGCTGGAGTGAACCCAAAGTGTGACCGCATTATTCCCTCTTTGAAGGAGGTTCTATTCTAAGTAATTAATGCAAGATAAAGTGACTCGATTTATCTCGGTATAATTGACAGTCTGTTGACGCAGTTCCGTTCACTGCTCAATATGTTTTAACCAGCAGCCTTGCAAATCATCGCTATCGGTTCTCGCCTTACGTGCATCATCAGCTCGCTCGATTTTTCAGTTCCCTCCCGTTTAATAATTTCTTGTATTGTAGCTCTCCTCATTTCCATCAGTTGTAACTTTGTTAACTTCGGCAGGGGTTTATTCCAACACTGCTTCTTGTTTACTGTCTTGGATGTGTCTACCATTGTTTGCAATGAATCTTTGGACCATGTCGTGTCCATCAACCTCATCAAGAGTATAAATCTCCACGCGCCAGTATATTTTAAGAGCTACGCCTCTTTCAAAGTATCTCTAAAACTACTAAAACTGTTTTATGAATAAAAATTTATCATTTTTCGGTCGTTCCAGGAATTCTGAGTATGCTATATTTTCCAACCTACCTGTTTCACGATGTATTCCATAAAGCTTATTTGGAATATAAGAATTAAAAAATTGCAAAACAGCCTGAGGGGCGATAGTTATCTCATATCCAACTAGCGTAAAAACAAATTATACTTCGTCTAAAAAGACTAGGGTTTGCCAAATCAGTGGTGGAAATAATCTGTTATATGCACGATGCATGTCGCGTGTGGTCCATGGTACATGAGCTTAGATGCTATGACCTGTAAACCAGTGAAAACTACGGAATTGCAGTATTTGGGGTAGCATTTTTATGATGATGCCTGGGTTGAAACGATTCCAGTGTATTCTATGACTCTGAAGAGTGCTATGCTAGTCAGGAGCTTGGTTGAAGAACAGTTTGCATCATCTAAATTTCCGAGAAAAACATGTTGATCTATGTGGGGAGTGGAAAATGCAGAAATAAGTTAACAATTGGAACCCCACAGGAAAGTTGATGGCAAGGATTCAGAGACAACAGGATTTATCGTCAAGTCAAGAGTATAAACTTGGCATTGTTCAACATCACGTCCTAAGGGGGAAATTTGAAAGGACATCAATTATCCTAAAAGATTTTAATGTAGCCATCTATAAAACATTCTGACTAGGCAGCCAAGTTGAGTTTCCAGGGATAAAAGTTATAGCTTTGTTCCTATACATCATGAATTGCGGCAACAAGAGTTTAGACAACACTTGCGATCCGCGAGGACTCCTCCAGTTACCACGTGAGTGATAAAATACCTAGCAAACTTTACACCCTTAGCTTCATTAGGTTTTGAAAGTGGACTGTACTAGAGATCATTATCAAGCGTGCCTTAGAAGGGAAGTTTTGTCGAGTGTTTTTGATTGGCATCATGGTAATTTAGATCCTTGATCCTAGTTTTCTTTTAGCTCATGAGTTAGTTATTGCACCAATCTTTGCCACTTTTAACTTTTTTATCCGAGTTGCATATTAATAAAGGTAAACCTCTTATTTGGGCTTATTTTATTTGTTATCATTTTTACACGTAAACAATCTCGCTAACCTTTATGTTATCCTCCTGGGAAGCAAAATGGATATGTACACTTTATTTGAATAGAGTGCATGGTTACATTTTTTAAAAGACTGTGGTCTCCCTCATGTCCTATTTGAATGCTAAACTGCAGTCGCATCATAAAAGTATCATAATGTTCAATTGATAAAATATTCTATCAATGGCGAAGCTTTCAAGCGTGAATTTCCTTACGATGGAGTCAAAGTAACTTGATTAAATCTCTACTCAGTCGAACAGCAGACCTAATCATAAACGTTGTTCCACACTTAACAGTATCAGTACCAAACAAGCATTCACTTGCTATTATTGGTGCGTGGAATAGGAAGACGATAAAATAACTTAGACCTAGTATTATATGGCTTGTAGTACCTTAAGGATACTAATTTCTCAGTATATGCCCATCCATGAAACCGTTCTCCCTTAACTTCGCATTGCAGGAAACAACTCACCTGCTGTAACAAAACTAATCAAGGCAGTGCGTGTTTCACTAAGTTTCAATTAAACCGATTGAATTGAAAGAATCTAATTGACTTTTTTAAACTTTCTTAATTCTGCTGGGAGCTAAAAAAGGCGGAAAGGATATAGTTCAATTATTCTCCACAAGCTTAATCTCAAATAAGAAGGCTTGCAAAAGCTATTTAATATTTAGAAGAAATAAAACCTTTTCTTTCTATTTTAACGTTGACCAAAGGTAAACACTCGCCAGTTTATGAGAAATATTTCTCCAATGCAACCGATAGGGTTTGAGCTGGATGAAAGACTCTGATGTAGATGTGTGTAAAAACATCGCAGTATCAAGATGTAAAACTATTCCTTTCTATGGGAGCGTTGGCTGAACTTGAACACATTTCAGCTTGTCACAAACATTGCTAGTGTGAAACTGACAGTTTTAAGTTGGAGGTAAAAATCAATGTTGTTTCACGAGAACCTCCCACTTTATTTATCCGTGATCAGTGAGACCTAGCTGAGACGTCGTGCGCCTGCCGTGTTGAACTCGGTCAGTCAGAAATTAAGTCCAGACGCCGTGCTTCTACCGTGCTTTCGTCGAGTCGACGAAAGCACGGCAGAAGCACGGCGTCTGGATTACACTTTTGAATTTCTTTACCCAGCATTCCTGGAAAGCTCTTTGAAAGCCAGATCTGTTCCATTATTGATGGTCATCTACAAGATTGTGGCCTCTTAAGTGAACACCAATGGGGCTTTAGAAAAGGTCTCTCCTCAGAGGACTTACTTCTCACCATGACAGAAAAGTGGAAGCTAGCTGTAGACAAAGGTCTAATTGTTGGGGCCATATTTATTGACTTTCAAAAAGCTTTTGATACCGTGTCGCACGAAATTCTATCCTTAGAGCTTAAAGTAGTTGGTATCTCTGGCCCATTACATCATTGGCTAATGAGCTATTTACTGGATAGATACAAATACACAGAAGTAAACAATCAGAGATCAGTCTCTCTTCCTGTTAAATTTGGTGTTTCTCAGGGATCCTTGCTTGGCCCAAGATTGTATCCTTACTGTTTAGACTAATGACCTTCCTGATCAAGTAGAAGATGGCTCCATTCTGATGTATGCTGACGATACCACAATTTACTCAATTGATCCAAATGTTGAACAAGTTATTTTATCTCCAAATGGCCTAGTGGCACAGATATCCAAGTGGAGCTCTTTAAACAAATTGACAATCCACCCTTCTAAAACCGAAGCTACGATAATGAAAAAGCAACAGTTTATTGGTCCTTTGTAGCCTTTACATTTTGACATGGCTTTGTGAAGTTTGTCAATACTACAAACTCTCTAAGTGTTATGATTGACAACCAACTCTCTTGGCATGCTCAAGGGGACAGAGTTAATATTTCGTTTTCCAAAAAAGTTGGTGTTTTAAGGAGAATGTCATACTTACCTAAGCCGGTCAGTTCTAGAAGAAATATATTTTAAAACAATTATTCCTAGTGTCGCCTATGGCATACTAGTGGGGAGAAATTGCTCCCAACCATTACTTAACAGCTTAGATTACACTCATGCCCAGGCATGTCGCAGAATTAAGCGCCTCCCTTCTTCATTAGAAAGTAGCGTATGTCTGTCTCGATTTGACTGGCTTCCTAGTTATTTTGTTTATAAGAGAAGTATATCACTTCAGATGTACCACTGAAATCTTCATAGGGTCTGCTCCTAGCCAAATGCTGGACCTGTTCTCTAAATCATTTATATCAACTAGATTCAGTAATCAGTTTATATTATTAGGGTAAAGTCTGAATTTGGAAGGAGTTCTTTTCAATACAGGGGTCCTAATATTTGGAATTTTATAAATAAGAAACTTAAACCATCGAATGTTAGTGAAGATGGGTTAAAAGTAATCTTAGGAAAGCTTTCCAAAGATATTCTCCAATTTTCATTTAACAAAGGCTATTACGATTTCAAATTAGAAGGATGATTTTATTTATTACTAAGTTATTATTAAGTTCATCAAAGCCTTATTTATTATATTATTTTACATAGCAGATCCATATCAGCTGATGTTATTTATTATTATTATTATGGTTTTACATATCAGATCCAAACGATGTTATTTGTTACTAAGTTATAATTAAGTTTATTATATTCTTTCTCATTATATTACTATTCTATATAGCAGGTCCACATCAGCCTGTGGCTGCCGATGCAATATTGTCTCCAGCAATATTGTAATTCTTAACCTACTTGAACAAATAAAGGATTGAAATTGAATTAAGTTCGGCAACCATGCAAGCTCTGTCGTGCTACACGACTCTGGTACAACAGCGATTTCAAAAGTCGTGCTTTCGCCGAACCAAAGAAAATTCATAAACCGTGCTACTGTGTTTTGCTGGGATTGCGTTCTTGCGGGAAGTTCCTAGAATGAAATTGTTGCTTTTCCTTTGTAAATTCTGAATTTCGTAAGACTCTAGCCTGATGGCTGAATCAAAGTCGTGTTTCTGCAGTGCTAAGGTCGAACCTGATTGTAATTAAGTTCGGCTCGGCAGAAGCACCCTTCAAATAATTTTTATCTTGCGGGTAAGTTCTGAACATCTACACGACTAGTATCGCTCTAGAGTATCGGTTGCAAATGAACATTGATAGAAAAGAAAAGGATAGGAAACTGGTATTATCTTTCATTCCGCTTAAAGTTAACGTTGACCTTACTTAAACGCATGTATATGATAGCTTATCCCAAATCTTGCTCCAGTGAGTCGAAGCTAAGAATCAATGACGGATGAAATTTTACGAGAGCCCCTCAAACTTTTTATCAAGGACAACAAAGTTGTCGAGAGAAACATGAAAGTACACGTTTCTCTCGAGGCAAAGTTGTGATGTCCATGAAATTGTTTTTTACTGAATTGAAGTAAGTTTTACCGTATTTTATACTGAACTATTACAGGATTACTCAAGATTACGAAGATTCGTATGATGCACGATCCTCGCAGTAGATAGCGCTATTTGAGCAATAGCGAAAATCAGACCTGAAAAAAATCAGGCCTGTACGGGATTCGAACCACTGACCTCCGCGATACTAGTGCAGCGCTCTTACAAATTGAGCTAACAAGCCAACTGGGAGCAGGCCGTTAAGTTGATTCGTAATAAACCCGTGAAAGTAAGGTTTCACGGGTTTATTACGAATCAACTTAACGGCCTGCTCCCAGTTGGCTTGTTAGCTCAATTTGTAAGAGCGCTGCACTAGTATCGCAGAGGTCAGTGGTTCGAATCCCGTACAGGCCTGATTTTTTTCAGGTCTGATTTTCGCTATTGCTTAAATAGCGCTATCTACTGCGAGGATCGTGCATCATACGTATCTAGTACCGCAGTTCAAAATATATGAACTTCATATATTTCATTGTACTGATTACGAAGATTATAATAGAGAGTGATTTTCATCTTTCCAATTTAAGTCTTAAATTTTTTGGTATCAGTAGAGTGAGACAACACACAAACATGGAAGAAATGTAAAAGCTGGAGATACATATAGCGTGTCTTATGTCTTAAGTAGTTTTACTGATTTAAGAATAATGAAGAACAATAAAGTACTCTTCTTTGAAATCGGTATGACTGTGCTTTTCCATACATTAACGTATACAATACATATTGCAATTTACTTCTACCTCAACTACTACCTCAACTACTACCACTACTACTACAACTCAGTCCTTATTAGTGGAATAGAGACAAGAGTGTGATAGTATGAAAGAAAGACTGATTAACCAAGGTGTGCTTTTCAAGATGCATCATACCTCCGTTGGATACATCATTAGACTCATTGGAAATCGGTCAGTGTACAACGCAGACTGCAGACAGCAGATTGGAGGTAAAATGCGGGGATGAAATGTCTGGGTAAAATGCAGACTGTAGAACAGAGGTAAAGTACAGACTTGGTTCCAAATGAATTAACAATTTATGACCGCGGTTGCTATGACTTTGAAGTAAACAGTTTCGTAAAGTTTCCAGTTGCGCCAGAATATTGCTGATCATTCGAAACGCCTGTTGATACATATTACAGTTCATGTTCTATGTGTTTGTCAACGCGTTGATTGAAACCTTTAGTTGAAATTAATGGACATTTCTGGTTTCTCTAAATGATTAAACTTAAAAGGAACTTGAGACTTCTACTTGCTTTTGATTATTCTCAGTTTGCGGCAAACAAAAAGCCCCACGTAGGTTAAGTTGCACATGAAAGCCACAGATTTACCTCGGGTTATTACTAAAGTGAGAACCCTTATCTCGCTCCCACAAATTTGCTTTGAATTGCAGACTGAATACTGCAGACTAGGGATAAAATGCAGACTCGGTTCTAAAACAACCCGCTTCCCCCGAAAAATTCAAGAGTGAGCTAAGATCGAAGCTGCGTAACAATCGTCGTGGGAATAATCGTAACAGCGATTGATGTTTCCAACCTTACTTCCCCACATGGTTTTGGCGTTAACGTATTGTTTTAAGGTAAAAACGATTAGAAACCTAAGTGTTTGAATATGCAGTTCACAGCCAGCTAAATACATTTTCCTTGTTGAGGAGTAAACACGGTTCTGCTGCATGAGCAACATTACGTAGCTGTAACATACATGTAGTTCATGTATACTTTGTTCGGCCTTGGAAGTAGTAGCGATCGACTTATCACAGAACGGCAATTCCGATTTCTTGAGTAATAAAACCTGTTTCTAGTACTTTGCTTTTCGATGTGAAGTTAGGCATGCAAATGCTTTTGATTTAATCCCGATCTGGAGTCTGCAGTATGCAGTTTTCGTTTTACACTGACCGCATTGTGAATACCGTCAGCAATCGACAAAATTCATTCTTTACCTTGAACGTCTTGAACTTTTGATCAGGTTTCTCGTTTATGCTGTGAATTTATTTTATTATGAAACGCTGTAATGACTAGTATGATAATATCTATAGGGAGCAATGGAAAAGCCACACGAAGGCATAGCTGTGAAGCGATGTGTGATATTTATTGTGATGTAGTTCTGGCTAAAGAATTTTTAAATTGCTTATGAACAAGAGAAACGTACGGCTTTCTTATTTTTATGTTGCTTAAAGCCTACAGTTATGTTTGCGTAGCTGGTTTGAATGAGAAGATCATATTTTCCTGGAACAGCTTACCTACAAACTAAAATAAAATGACACAAAGTTGAACTTACCTTCAGTCAAGCAAGATCGCCGCTGCGTTTCATCGCGTAAATTGGCCAATATCAACTCTAATCCAAGAGCTAAAGTGCTTGTGCACTGAAAAACCCCACACCTGTAAGATCACATTAGTTTCTTAATCACCCTCACCTTCCTTCACCTTCTTCGCAACACTGGTGCATATATAGTATGGCACGCGGTGCGCAGCCTGGGTACCAGATTAGGAAAAAGCACATGCGCTCTCCCTCTTCGTTTCATCACTTGTTTCGGCCGTCCACGATGTTGTCTTTTATCCGCGTTTAGAGTTATTTTTTCCTGCCCTCTGCAGTCAAACTGTCGAGGATGAATTAAAAAAACATCGAGTAATGTAAATGTTTTTTCTTCTGTGAGTTTACCGTTCGACTTCTTAGTATTGCAGGAGATATTCGCGATCGAAGGTAAGAGTCATTGACCGCTTTCTGTTGTCTCTAGGCTGCCACCTCATCGTCCGACCCGATCCATTTGGCGGGCAGCAGCGAAGACCTGCCAAATCTTCAGAAGTTACAGACAGATGCTGTTGCAAAAACAGTGCCAGCAATCTTGAAAGGCCTCTTCGCCACCCCAACCTTGCCAAAACAAAATAATCCAGCGGACTATGATTCTGATTATGATATGAAGGCTGGAATGAAGGAAGATATTAAGAAACAACTCGGTTACACGAAAACTAAGGAGGTGTCTTTGTTTGATGAAGGCCTTTCTGAGCGCCACTCTGCCTTTATAGTTGTTGCAAGACCCATTCTAGCAGCCCTGTCAGCACTGGATGGTGTAGGAGGAGATATTGAGAGCGATAATGTTGACCCCGACTCAATAATGCTCTTGTTTTACTCGGCAATGCCAACTTCAGGCTAAATGCCTGGAGGTAGAAATGGTTTTCTGAGTTTCTCACATAATTGGGCGAACATACTCTCTGTGAGGGTACCCTTGCTGAATTACACCTCTTCGCGGATAAATTTTATGCCAAGATAAAGAGTGAGCACTACCACGACCATAGATCGACCAACAGCAAACTGATCAGTACTCCACCAGCAAAGCGCCAGTTCAAACAACCCTCCAAGGAGGATCAACCCTTTCGTTCCGATTACTGTTCCAACAACAACAGCAGAGTTGGAGGAAAACGAAAATGGGGATTTGGCTCAAAATCTAACCACCAATCCTATAAGCATAGTAACATAGAAGAATTCTCCTCTAAGCTTGCTTGCGGCCGGACCATTTAAGCTGACTATCCGCTGCCTGTCCTAGAAACACTCAATCCACCCACCGACGAATCAGCCGCTCGTTTACTGTAATTTGCTCAAAAGTGGAATGAAATAACACAGGATTCATGGACATTACAGACAATTCTGGAGTACAAGATCCCCTTTTGAAAGCGCCCCAGGCAGTGGTGTGTAAGGATTACCCGTACCAAAAGCTATACTGACGCTCAACAAATGGACCTGGCCATTCCAAATTGGTTGGCGAAAGGAGCAGGGAAGGAGGTCCGAGCACAAGAGGACCACTTTAAATCAATCTTATTTCTGGTACAAAAAGAAAATGACGAGTTTCGCCCAAATCGTTTCCTTGGAAAATATCCCTTCAAAATGGAATGAGGTTTCTTGTACGTCTGCTCCTCGGGACTTTACAAGAGCTCTGAAACCAGTGTTGACAATGTTGCGATGTCTGTGAATCCGCATTGTAATTTACATCGACGACATGTTGTTACTTCACCAACACAGCAGGGGGCTGGAAAAACTGTGTGCGTATGTGGTAGCTTTCCTAAAAAAATTGAAGTTATTTCGTTACCCCGACCGACGCAGCCCCTAACAGTTTCTTTAGAAACTATCAGCCTTTATTCATTTAAGTGAAAATGAGTTGTACATCTCAGTCGTTGTTTATCACAAATATTTACCAAGCAAAGTCAACCGCTGGTAGCACTCGCTAAGGCCCCATTTACGTGGTCTCGGGTACCGAGAGAACCCTCCCCCCGAGTTACCCTGGGCAAGCTAACTCTTCACTTAAATGATAAAGGGTGAAAGTTTCTTAAGAAACTGTGATGCTACTTCGGTGGGGGTAACAAGGTAATTTGGTGATATCAACTAGGTTGAAATTGTAAATTGGCCACCGTAACGAGTTACAAAGCTGACTTTCGAGCGTTAGCCCCTCGTCTTCGCTCTGACGAACTAACTTTTTAGTTTCTTCTTTAAAAAATTCAGCCGCCCGTCTACATGAGGTTGTGAACTCGTCTCGGGTGAGCGAGACAACTTTGGGGGGGGGGTTGTCTCACCTCGGCAGGTAGGATAACCCTGGAAGGAGGAACAACTTTTCCTCATGAAAACACCTTTTCTCGCCTACCCGAGACGAGACAACTCAAACAGAAAATGCGTGCGAACGCTGTAACCAGAGCACGTGCGTATTACAACTATCCTTTTCCTGTCGTACGCCACTTTGTCGAATATATAAACTGGCCTGGCCGAACGAGAGTTAGCAGATGTCAAATTTCTGATAAACGCTCCGTAGACTTGTCTACGGAGAAGGGTTGTCTCGGGGTAGGGGAAGGGTTGTCTCGGGTACCCGAGACCATGTAAATGGGGCCTAAGACTGTAACAAATCTGCCGCGCACGTATGAAAGATGACAGAACCAAGTACTATCGCAAAGGTCTGTGGTAACAACACTGTGCCCAGGTTCTTGCCGGCCACTCAATTTACTTCGTCATGCTAAGGGCTGGGTAAAATTTAAAAAAATATTATCTCCCTGTTTCATTGGTTGGTTGGTAACCGTGAAAACGAGGGAACGGTTAAGGGGAGGAAAAACGAAGAAATAGAAGAAAGAAAGAACTAACAAACGAGATAATAAAAAGTGGGAAGCAAGAGGCAGAAATGGAAAGCGGAAGAAAAGATGGAACTCAGAGGACAAGAGCAGAGAACAAAGGGACAAGAAGGCAGCACAGGATAATAGAGGAATAAAGAAACAGAAAAACAGGAGAAAGTGGTGTAAAGAGAAGGGTGGAACTAGAAATACAAGTCAAATGAAGACAGTCCGCCCGTTTCCGAGAGAGCTTCAAAATTCTTCTTATCATATAAAAATTTTGGCAAAAACATGGCGAAATGGAGTTTTCTTACAAATTGCTCACACTACACAAAGGTTAACAGCTACAGTCTTTGCCGAGGAAATCAATGAAAGTTTATTAGAACCGGTTTATAAAATGTTAAAATACACGAACTGAATCCAAGGTAGACCCTCTAAACATGGCGGAAAGCAGCTAATTAACTGTGAACAGTGTTTTCTTTATATACGATTAACCAATGTAAAAGTGTTTTAATTTGTAAATCTGATTTTAGAGCTTGAACAAAGTTTTAGTGCCCAGGCTTAACGCTTCAACTCTGCTAGGGGTGATGTCAAGAGGTGACGGCACAAGTACGTTACCATGCAACTAGTCATAAACAATCGAGACTTTGTTTCGCATCCAGAGCTCCGTTCTTGCCGAAGTAAAGTGAAAGAGAATGGATTTTCCATGTTTATTGAATAGTTCGAATGAAGATAATTACAAAATGAACAAAGATGTTTCAGATGACAAAGAGTCCGTGAAGAAATCCTGTTCTGCGAGAATATTTGATAAAGAAGTGAATGTCACTAATCGTTCCGCTGAAAGTTGTCATGAGCCTCTGGAGGCCTTGCACGGGGCACGGATTATGGCCACTGAAGTAAGAGTTTGTCAATCACAAAACCTTTTTTTTCGTTAGAAATAATAAGTGTAATACAATTAAGTTAGATTTTTTTATCGGAAGGGGCCTGACGAGAAAAGCTTAAGTTATTTTTCGCAAACGCCGCCATGCAACTAGACCCCATTCAATCTATGAAAATAGGTCGTAACTGATTCAATCAAAATCAATTTGGATTTTAAATTAGCTCAGTTTTTGGTCCGTTCAACATTGGATAAACATTTAACGCAATTGGAATTTTTTTGCCATTAATGTTATTCAGGTAACTGATTTTGAAGACATTTCTTCATGAAGAGACTGAAAAGCGCGCGCACCTAAAATTCTTAGATTATGACGCCACTAAACATTCCAGTAGTTTTCTGCTGTAAGCGAGAGAATATCATTTATATTCTCTTGGCTGTAAGTTGATGTTCTGTGTTCCCAATTTTCTTGTTCACTTCTAATTTAGTTTAAAAAATGATCTTCTTGACATACTTTCTTTCAGTCTGCAAGAGAAAAGGAACAACTAACAATTGAAAAGATCACTCATCTTGAAACAGTTATTAACGGTTAGTTTTATGTGGTGACGCATGTGGAATGAGAGAGGCCGGGTGCACGCGGACTGGGAAGCCATTTAAGATCCCCACTTCCTCCCCGCCGCTTCTCGTTCCGTCCGAAACAGTTCTGCTTTTCGCTCTGTTTTCCTGATTTCCCTTATCATTCCAAACTTGAATTTGATTTACCTTTTATTTCAAGTATTTCAATCAATCAATCAATCAATCAATCAATCAATACTTTATTTACACACGTAGCGTCAAGGAGCTCATAGAGCTCGTATAAGTATTTATAATTTTCAATTGTATTTCAACAGCTAAAGGGAAGGAAATCGTCTTTCTTAAAGAAACTCTCTTTCGGAAAGATAAAGAGATTTCTGATCTCAAAGAAAAACTGTCTCAGCTACAACAAAGCTGTCAAAGAAATCAGTTTGCTGCTGCTCAGCAAATGGCGACAATGGTTGAAAAGCTACAGGAGGCGAGGAAGAATATTGACGAGCTCAAGGGTGGAAAAAATTTCAATGTCATGAAGAATAAAACAAAAGTAGAAGAATCTCAAAGCGGGCTACAATTCTTTAATGGTGAGTATGTTACGTAGAATGGCATTCAGGGCCACTAGGTTGATACGCCCGCTGCATTTTCATTACCACTAGGTGTGATTATGTTCATTCTCCAAGCATGCACAGAGGAACATGGTTGGGAAGAGGACGATTGAGTGGTCTTCTTTATCGCTCGCTGTAAATAAAACAATCTTTTCGTAATTCGGGGACGATGAAATAATCACTTTAGAGAAATGATAAACCTCTTGCTCAAAATCGTAGTTTACAACATTGGCGAAGTCACCATTTAGGGGCCTGATTAAAAAGACCTACCACACCTCACAAAAAATACCATCTTCCATCCTCAAGACAAGGAGAGGCACTTTACACAAACAACTTGCGAGTATTCGGTAACGCATTCTTCCATAAAAAAATTTTCAAATTTTGTTTTGATCAGGCAAAGCTTACTTTGACCATCAACCCTCATGGTTTGACACTCTATCAAACAACAGTGGATGTCTCGAAGTTGAAAACTTTCCAGTATCAGCAAAAGATCTTGAGGCTTTGAAATCAAATTCAAAGCCCTCCACCGAAGCAGTTAAAGGTATGAAGAAAGAAAATTGTAAAGTATTATCGCACCCATTCAACGATCCAAATCTGTGCGAGAGCAATGCAGTCTGATGATCAACGCTACAGGGAAACACTATGATGTGTCAATGTATCATTCCGCAATAGGATCGTTGTTTAGTCCCTGCCTGAATCAAATTCATAGAGGTATCCAATTAACTTACTATTCTTTGGTAAAATGACATTTTGGTGAGTAAACCTCATCAATACTCTATTACCTTTGAAAACATAGGAAAAACGCACGACGATGAAAGTTTGTATTTCGTTTTTGAAGTCTGAAAAATGATTGAAATAAAACTTACTATTGCATTTTTTCATTTCATTTTACCAAAGATTGTGGTGGGTTGAAATGTCGACTTCCACGCGCCCCTGAGGACGGCTTTGTCCGAGTTGAAATGAAAAAAGAAAATTCACTACTCCCAAGAGGAGAGGAATCAAAGATGATCACCGGATTCGTTGGCCAGAGGATCAACTCGTTTTCTAAGAAGGCAAAACGTTTAGAACGACCAGCACAAAGTCCTGTGGATACATTTGAGAGACCTGAAGTCGACAACAGCAGCCCACCAGTAAAATCGAGCCATGCTGTATTTCATAATACCACTCAGTCCTATGGCGAGCGGATTAATCCAGTTCAACTCAGTGGTGTTCGATCTGAGATCACAGATTCCTCTGGTAACAGGGTGAATCCCTTTTCCAAAAGAGCTATAGGCATTACAGAACCATCACATATCCCTACGGCCAGATTTGTTGAAGCTCAAACTGTCAGAAACAGTGCGACAATTTTCTCGAACGATGCTGTATTCAAGAATACAGTATTCAATATCACCACTCAGTCCTCTGGAGGGCGGATCAATCCGTTTTCCAAGAAAGCTAAGGCTCTGGAACGACCAATACCTGATTGTACTGCCGCCAACATTGAAGGAACTGAAGTTGAGAAAATCACCCCACCAGTTCAACCCAAAGGTGTTCCATCCAACAATATCACAGATTCTTCTGGTAACGAGGTGAATTCCTTTTCCAAGAGAACTAAAGGCATTACAAGACCACCACCTGCAGTCGACTTTGCTAAAGTTCAAACTGTGAGAAATAGTCCGGCAGTTCTCTCAAATGATGCTGCATTCAAAATCACTGCCTCGTCCTGTGAGATCAATCCGTTTTCCAAGAAAGCCAAAGGTGTGATCAGTCGAACGTTATATGATAAGGGCTGATAGATTCTAAAGAAACTATTAGGGGCTGCGTCGGTGGGGGTAACGAAATAATTTGGATATATCAACAAAGTTGAAATGGTAAATTGGCCACCGTAACGATTACAAAAGCTGGCGTTTCGAGCGTTAGCCCTTCGTCGGAGCATCATAATTCTGAAAGCAACTTACACTGACAAGTAAGCTTCCTCAAATAAAGCTCGAGGCTCACGTTCGAGAGCAAGGACAAGGTTTGCACATTCTGAAAATTCGAGCCTTGGACCATTCAGTTTTGGTCTGGAGAGCTAAAAAGTTTAGAGATTTCTTTATACATTAAGTAAATTTTCTGCTAAGGTCACAGATGTGTATCGACATAGTTTAAAATGTAGCTCCATTAGGAATATCACAAGGACAAATAGGTTCGATTTCTTGGATGCAAGCTTCGTCTCTGCGGTCAGTCCCATCAGATCACTTCAGGGAAGGGGCGCGGGCTCATTTCGCGAACAGCGGTTAGCCACCGATTCAAAAGGAGCGGTGTCTTTACAAACTTAATACGCTTCTCTAGTGAATGAGATCTAAAACAGAATTTAATCGGTAAGGTAAGGTTTGTTAACCCATCTTTAACTGTGTAGGTAGTCCATATTCTCAGCATCGCCCAATACCGTCTATGAGCATCGTTCCAGGCGGATCTCAGGTCGTTTCTATTTCCCCGCAGACTTATCAGTGCAAAAGTCAAACTGCTCAACAAATTGGTAAGTTGCTCAATACGAATACACACCTTGAGTGTCCTGTTAGAAGCAAGGGGGCTAAAATAACTAACAAAGGGGTTTCTCGTAGCCAATATAAACAGAGGGTGGATTACACCAAAAGGGCTTATTATTAGGATGGCAAGGGAGGGAGGGAGGGGTTGGTAGGGACAGGGGTTCTTCATTAGCGAGGGTGTGTGTGGTGTTATTTCAACCTAAATTAGTTAATCTAATTCTCTGTCCTTTCTGGTAAATAAGCGATTATTCACCAGGTCTTGACCGTTCATTGTTTTTCAGGACAAGGATTCTTGAGCAGAACTTTCAACAAATGGTTTGGATCATACTATTAAAATGTAATAAAGTAAGCAAAACATTTCCTGAGAAAAGCCGTCAAAATTTTCTAACTGTAACAATAACACAAGCCTTTACTCTACCTTTGCTGCTTTACTTTCGCCTGAGATTAGTAAATTGACACTGGCGCTCTTTATATTCTACAGATTTCAAATGCAATCGAGTCAAGTTCAGTTCATTCTATACAAGATTGATGCTCAAGATGTAGGTTGTCTGCTGCGTTGAATTTGTTTTAAAAGATATCATCGTTACAAAACTGTTATTATGTAATCAACTATGTTTGAATGCGAGATATTGAACCCAAGAAGATCCTTTTCTAAACATTTATGTAAATATGTTAATAAGTAATTGCACAGGACATATGCGCAGTTCATTATTTTTAATTGTATATTTTTTTCTTTTGGGGAGGGGGAGTTGCAAATTTGGAAAATTTTCGTCAAAAATTATTTGTATCAGTTATTTGTACATATGACTACAATAGTCGAAATCAAAAATAAATATGTACTTTGTTCATTCCAGTTTATTTATCTGTATTATAGATATTACATTTATCTATTTATCTGTATTCGTTTGCATGGTTTAACCATGTACGCAGAGTATGCTTGCTTTGTTGTGCTTATTTTAGACCTAATCCAAATGATATAGTCGATACCTTAGAGCTACAATCATTTACGCAAGGAGAAACGAGATCACGAAGTTGTAATAACTGCCCTCACACCTTATGTTGCTCAATGGAAGTTGTCAAATGAAATCAATCTCGTGTTAGTAACTGTTGAATACACTGCGTCGATCCCTTTGCAGAATAACGCGATCCTGGATATCTTGCTAAGAATGTCAGGGTAGAGGGTGTGGCAGCTTAAGAAACTAGGGCCAAGAGGACTTTTAAGGAACCATTTTACTCATTTTGTTGAAGAGTTTAGATCCATTTAGGTGTTGTCGGAGACTGCTGAATCACTTTTGAGCATAGCAATTCTCTAAACTACTCAATTTTTAGTTCCTGAAATCCAGGTACGTCGCTTTACATAGGACCACAACGAATAACATTGGACACACAGGAAAAAGGAAAACTTGCTGATGGCGGTTCGAGCAAAGCAAACTTCAGACATTCCTTTAGCATAGCGAGAATTTTATTCTAACGAAACATTTCAACAGAAGTTTAATCTAGTTTACTAAAAACAAATAATACTCGCAGTGTTATAATATGTTAGCTTCGCTCGCTACTTTTCCACGCAATATTTCAGAGACTTATTCGTTACTCCATGAGCCACCTTCCGCATGTCAGGCGCCATTTTCTTCACCTTTGTTCAGCGCTTTTCTGAGTCGGCTGTGTTCACGAAGCCTTAAAGAAGACAGAAAAACGATCAAAGCCTCAGTTAGGTATTGCATTCATCTTCAACTACCCGCGGAATGACAGTGATACCTTGAGGGCGTTATACTCTTGATATGAAAAAAGAGCTTTAGTAAGCCTTTTAATTTATTCTGATTCAAACCCTCCAGCTATCCGCCTTTATTAAGACACCTGTACCATAGTGAAGAGGGCCAACTACAGTAAATGCTCTCCGTCTTTTACGTAAACGGTAGAAGACAGAGGTAACTGTGTGAGTGCGTTTCTTGTCACGAAGCGGAAACCTTACCATAATGGTTTAGTTGGCCCAGTGTACATGATAACTACTTTATGAGCGCATTTCGACGGAACATCTTAAGGTGGCTGAACACAGTTTTTGATACCTGTGTTTCTTTCACCATTTTCTCTAAAACCCTTGATCTCTCGGTCGCCAAAACTGGCAGCAAGCAAGTTAACAACACAAACTTTGTTTTTTGGATAGTTAAGCTGACGTATGTGCCGTTGTCATGGCGACATGAATAAATATAAACAGGCCTTTAAAATCGGTTTTGGTCATTTGTAGAAAATCTAGTCATTAGTTTTCCTTAATAATTTGCATGCAAAGAGCTTGTAACGATACTCACAAGTTAACACCATTTTGCTAACAATTTAACAGAGATCTTTAATTATCTCTTGTTGAAGGTTCACTCGATTATCTAGAATTTCTTCTATTAAAAATACTTTTTTTCGATACTCCAGTTACTTATTTCCTAAAGTATTTTCGTGCCAAATTTCGTGAAATTCTAATGAGTGGTTCTCAAGAAATAGGCATATTTCCGAGAAAGCAATTTTCCATTCAATCGCAATTTTTCGACTTACTACGCATGCGCTGCATTTAACTGGGTTCTCTCGATAACGACGAAAAAGCTGAGAATTGCTGGGTTCTTTGCACTGTTAACTTTTCTAACATGTCTTTGTAAGAAAAAATTAAAGCCCTCAAAACACTTCGCCAAGTATAGAGAAAAATAGCACAGATAGTGCGGATACGTGTTGAGTAAATAAAACGACCGCTCTATTGACGGCATGTTTGTTTTTTGCAATCCTTGCGCGCGCGCTGAATTGCATCAGCAAAAGCGCGCGCGAAAACTGTGTTCAGCCACCTTTAAGTCCCAAGACAAAGTAAACATAACAGCCAATAGGAAAGAAGAAAATATCTCAAGGAGCCAATAAGAATTCAGAAAAAAAGAAACAAGAAAATTTCGTGAAGCACGAAAAAAAAAGCGTGTGATGAAGTCACGATTACTTTTAGCTTTCATCTGATTGGTTGAGATGACACAAGTATTCTAAACCAATCACAAAGTGAAGAAAAGCAAACCAATGAATTCCTGGATTAGTTTCGTGACCCAATTGACTTCTTTTTCTCTCTGACGATAATCTTGAGCAGCTATGCCTCTGCTATAAGGACTAAATGTGCATAAAAAATGTTTTTTTTTTACCTCAAAGCGTTAATTCTGATAAAGCCAGCTGCGTCTTGTGGGTTGTAGCCAGTAATGGTATCCATGCTGAGGAAGAAATAAGAACACATAAATTTCTCGTACTTCCTCCAAAGTAATGTTTGAGAATTTCTGAAGCAGGACTAGGTAAGTAACGTCATCTCAACGTATGGAAATTAACGCTCAATAGCCGAATTGCATGAAGGGGCAAATACATTTTCCTTAATGAAAAAAAAAAAAAAGGGATATTTTGAAGTTAAATACTACATAAGAAACGGATATATTGGTGTGGTGTGATCGTCTGGGTGAGGGTAGCCCTAGGAAGAACTGTTTTCGGTAGTAGTGCCTGACGTTTTGATAACCAAAGCAGAAGTCACCATCATTACTAAAATGTAACAAAGGGAATGACAAGTACATTCAGCCTTGAATCTTTGCAAACATTTATCGATTCATATATAGGACAAAGGTGAAGTACCTGACTAATTCCTCGTTGTAGAGGGATGCTTTAGACTCGCGGCTTCTGATGTAGACCTTAAACATGAAAATTAATACATAAATAAACATTCACTAAAATAGTTAAATGTATCTGGAACAACATGAAAAACTTCCCGCAGTACGTCACGAACGTTTCGGGCGGTCAACTAACGACGACTGGTAATACGCTTACTAAGGCGGCGTGAAATGACAAAAACTATGCGCACGCGTTTTTTGCCAGGCGCGCGTTTTAATGGCAAAGTTCCTATGCCTGATGCATGTTGCCAATATACGTGTACGATTACAACCTAAATGTATATTGTACAGTGTAGCGGAGAGAATCTAATGCAGGCATAAAGTTTCACGAAAACTGCAGCAAAATTGAGAAAACATACATTTCCTTTGAACAGATCCAGTGTCACTTTTCCCTCCACGTTGTCTTGACTCTTGTCCAGACAGAAGCGCACATAATCCCCCTCAGGACTATACCAATATCCATAGTAAACCTGCTCTGAAAACTTGCCGGCCATCATCTGCTTGATTTTACGCAATTCCTACCATATAGAGATGAAGATAAGACGCTTACAGGTCAACTCTCCATGGCTTTATCTTTCATTAAAGGAACTCAAGTCTCTCACAACGTACCCTGTCCATTGTGAATGTCTCAATGTCCAAATGTGCAGCTCGCAATATGGTGCCACCGGGGCATTCATAGATTCCTTTGAAAGATAGAAAAGATATGGCAAAACAAACAATATACTGAGCGCACGTGACGGAAACGCACCATACAGTTTACACCAAGTAGCAGGCGTTAGAATAAAAATTTATAGCGCAAATCCTAGCAAAAGTTCAGGAAACGCGCGAGGCATGGGGCACAAGCTACTTCTTTTCTTTTCGCGTCACTCTCTTCGCTGCTTGCAAGTCATAATAAATGAATTTCTCCTCGTCTCTTACTCTTCTCCTAATCTTCGATAACTAGAAAGAAAGGACGTCGGTTACAAGCACGTAGCCAAGAGATTTACTGGAACCATGCAATACAGCAAACCGTTCACCTCTGGATTTCATTCCAACAAATCTGTTTTCCACGATATCAATTCTTCCAACACCATGGCGACCACTAAAACATTGAAAGAAAAGCAAGTCGGATGTGGAAATGTGCCCGCTATTTTTACCAGGTGTACTGGTAATTAACATAAACATTACACTGGGAAGGGGCACTTGGTTAATTCTGGCGAAAATAGTGACAAATTACTAAGCTAGGAAGGGTCGTCTATTGTTCACTTTGAGATTGACAATTATCAATGAACTTTTTGTCAATAACACGAGTGTTTTTTTTTTTTTTCTTATACTCCAGTTGTCGCTTGAGAAAACCGCTAATTGCATCTTGACAGATCTGGATCCAGGTCTAGGTAAGTCTACATAAGTATTAAAATTTAACTTCTTTACAGAATTTAACACTATTTCTACACATCTTGTCTCAAATGATCATTAAGTTTCCAAGCAATGTATACTGACCCCATTTTGTTGAGATAAAGGTAAATATCCAATGGTTTGTCATGCACCGTGCCATCTTTCAAGTTCTGAACTCGAACTGGCACACCTGGCATTGAAAAGATAAGAGGGGTGAGCCCATGTGCGTGTGGATTAACTTGTTTCAGGTTAAAAAAAAAACAACAACAACAAAAAACAAGTCCCTTGGACGACTAGCTAAGACCCACGGTACAGGTAAGTTATTTGTGCATATTGAAAAGAAAAAAAAAAACAAAAAAAAAACACGAAAACAGAAGTCTAGGAAATATACTTGGAGGATCTGCCTGTCCTTGTTTCCTGACTTCACAGGGTACCAGGCTATCTTCCCACAAACCTGCTTTTATTTCCACAATATACTATGTTGCAAAGAGGAGATCCAGATTGCCACCAGACCTCCAGTTAACATTATTTTTTCTAGAAGTCAGCCTCAAATAATTGTTGGACAACTCAGAGTTCAGGGTAATGTGTAGTACCACTTGCAAACCAATGAAAATTAAATAATTACAAGAAATATGTATTAAACACTACGTTTAGATGTTCAAACATCCATGTAAAACAAAGCCACAATTTCAAGGATGGATATTTTACAAGTAAAGTTTAAAATACTTACCTTTCTTAAACTCGAGCTCAAGCTGTTCTGGCTGATGAAAGAGAAAGGCAAAGATAAAGTTAATAATAATGATATATTAACTAATAACATTTAATGAGGGGTCATTATTAGTCATGCATCACCTACGAGCCCTTTGCCACCTTCTGATCAAAATTTAAATAACATCACCTCACCTACGTGTACATGATTCATTCAAGAGGTTAGTGTTAGGAAAGTCATGATTGTATACAAGAAACAGTAAAAGCTTACCTCATCAGGAGCAGATTTTGGATCAGCTGTAAAGCAGTAAAGATCATCTGGAGCCATGGTCTGAGTTTGAAAAAAGGTTTTTGTTACAAAGAGTAGTACATGTATAATGCCGAGCTAGCAGAGTAAAATATGTAAGGTCTTGATAGAAGACTGAGTCACCTAACCCTTTCGCTCCCATGGGTGACCAAGAGAGAATTTCTCCTTACAATATTAATATAATATCAGGCAGACAAGTGATGAGAGTAAAGAAAACTATAAACTAAGCGATTAGTAGTTTATTCAATACCAAATTCTCCAAACTAATATCATAAGAATTGTATGGCAGACAGCAAGGAGAATTTCTATTGAGATCTATTTACTGAAGCAAATAGGAATATTAGTCTTCCTGCTTGATAGAACATTACAGGTTATCAAGCAGTACTTGGTCATGTATCCCTTGTGGTTTGTTGGTATGGATTTAAACTCCTTGGTAAAGAGAGGCACCTACAAAGACAACATCAACTGTCTTTCTCAAAACACAAGATAATGACACTGGCCTTACAAAGACATGGGGCTCAAGATGTTACATTCCAGTTTTAGGCCAGCTTACTAATCTTTGTCTTCCACCAGAAAATAAGATAACTATAGCTTCTTCTGGGTCAATATTTCCAATAATTAAGATGAAAGTACCATGTGAACCAAATGATCAATTCACACTGACTGACCTTAGGGTTTTCAAGAATTCCAGATTCATAACTGGAACAAAGAGCAATGACAATTATTGATATGTCATACATCTACATGAAATTCAGTGATTCAAATAAGGTCATAAATTATTCAACTACTAATTAACTCTACAGAACTTAATTTGGTGGTAAAATCCTCACCTTATGTGCATAAGGTTGGCATCAATACTCCAGGGCTTCTTTGGGGTGACTGGTAATGGAATGCCCTTTTGCTGCCCAAAAATGTGAAAAAGTCAATTATCTGGTGTGCAATGCTAAAAACTGAAAATCCATTTTAAAATGTGTTGTTAATTATTTTGATGAACTTTGTTATGCTTAATTAGAATGAAACCATTATTTGAATATAAAAATAAATGCATTCATTTTTTTAGCATGAAAATTTTACACACATACCGAGATTGAGAAAAGTACGGTAATGCGGTAAAGTAAAGTAACTTTTACCTCTGCATAGTCAAACAGGTCCTTTCTTCCCTTGAATCTGTTGTAAAATTCTGGAAGTCTCCATGGGGTAATAACCTGTTGATTAAAAAAATTATACAAATATGTGTTATTGACCGAGCTTGAGGTCAAGATGGCTGGACATTGGCAGAATCCTCATATTCGGTTATTTGGACCGGGACGAAGTCAAGGCTCATAAAAACAGAAAAAAGAATGAGACTAATATCCAGCCATCTTGATGGAACAAGCTTAGTCAATAAAGGGTCCATCATGTAGCAAAAAGATCATTGCTTTCTTAAGAGTCAAGACTTGTTTGTCATGATCTTAAGTGACAGGAATGAAAGCCAACTGTTTTTGAAGCACGATAAACCCACCGCTGTACCAATTATGTCATCATGCGTTACGAAAACAAATTATGTCATAATGGTGGCTAGGTTTAAATTTTCAAGCTAAATTTTTTTAATCTTGAAACATCATTTAAATCAACTGCTTTAAGTAAAAAATATTTTGCAATAAAACTTTTTCTTACTTTTATGTTGTACGTTACAGCAGCTTTTCTAGGAGTTTATTTTTCCAGCAGGTGAAACACTCAGGTGTGTCTTGAGTTCCACTTTTTTGCTCTAACAACATTATGACCTCACCCGTGATCTGCATGTGTATTACTGAACAGATGCACCAGTATAGCAATCAGGAATCTATCTGTTAACCTCTAAGAGTGATCAGAATATAATTTCCCCTTACAGTATCACCCCTAAATCAAACATTATGGCCATGAGAATAAATTAAATGATCAACAACTACAGAAGCTCCTGATCATTAAGCAAATTCTCCTTGTCAGCCCCTTAACAATTGTATAGAGTATAGTATGGAGAATATGCTTTCTAAAATCATGGTATACAGGGTTAAACAGATTTAACATTGATGTAATAGAAGCTTTCAGCGTACCTTAACCCCTGGATACAGTGCATAGTAAGTCATCTCAAAACGCACTTGATCATTACCCTGTTAAATAAATTCATCAAGTGAAAGTCGCTGTTACGCAAGTGTAAGTGATTGGTTCCTCAAATACTTAAGGTTACAATTCCTTAACTAGAACTTGCCAAATAAAGAATGTATTTCAAACTCAATAATGTTACATTTAACAATTTAAAGAAAGCTGTGAAACACAGATTAAGGTAAGCAAATGCTTGAATTTGGGTGGCAAGAAATCATTTTAACCACTGTACATGACAGCTTCAAGCTACAAAAAAAGCATCACTAAGTATGTTCATGGTTTAGACTAACAAGAAACCTTGAGATCAACTTGACTGCCAGGACTACAATAACATTCACTGAGAGGGATTCAATTTTACCTTTCCTGTAGCACCATGGGATACATATTCTGCACCCTCCTTAAGAGCAATCTGGATTTGACGGCGAGCGATACAAGGCCTGGCAACAGCTATGACAAAGAAATTGTTGATGAAGAAGTTGTAAACGTTATTTTTGGAGGTATTTATAGAATTTAGCACCAAGTAAGCAGTAAATATAGCATCTACCTGTCCCCATCAAATAGCGATCTTCATAGATTGCATTTGCTTGTACAGCTGGAAAGATGAACTCTTTCACAAATTCTTCTCTCAAATCTTCAATAAACACCTGTTGTACCAAATGAAAAAATGCCCTTATTGTTGCAATATGTAAGAAAATGGTCCACTGCCATGAACAGTAAATAAAAAATTTCTTAAGTGTAAGAAGTATTGGAACACCATAATTCATCAAAAAAGGTCTCACAAGTTGATTTTTATCTATGAGTATCTTCTCTGTAAGGGTCAATATAAATAAATAATCATTTGTGGGAAGAAAGTGGGGGATAGGATAAAGCTGTGTCCAAACTTTGAGTGGCAGTAAAGTAAATAGCAGAAGCAGGGTAAAATCCAGGACCCAACAACATAATGAGAGATCCTCAAATTCGAATCCAAGTTACACTGAACACAAAACCAGCTTAAGTCTAAGATGGAAAGGGGTCAAAACACAAGACTTTATAACTCAATTTTGTCAACAAACACTCCAAGATGAAAAGTTTTCAATTTCACAATTTACTCCTGGAGTTTAGGTAGGAAGGGCTTGCAAGGAAGAAGCCCTAGCCTTGACCCTATTAAAGTCAATATCCATTAATTTCATAACCCTATTAACAAAAACAAAGGTTACAGATTACGGCATTAATTTTGACCTCATTTTGGCTGGTACAGTATAATTTATACAAATAGAATATTTAAAAATGGATTTTAAAAAGTTGTTTGAAAGCACACATGAAAACTGTGCATCTCCAACATTTCACTCAATTCAAGAATTTGGGTCTGGAAAGACACATTACTCATGACAGTAGATATTCAATTTGGATGAGCTGTTTTTCATGACTTAAAAAAAAAAACATGCTGTTTGGTGCTTTTGTTTGGTGAATACCTGTTTGGGCTTTAAAAAGGAGTGTACCCTCTCATACACCACTTTCATAAATGGCTGCTGGATTGATATTCTTTAGTTTAAATTCAAATTAGCCTCACTAGCCTTGCTTGAGATAATGTATTCTTTTGAATTTTGAACTGGAGAACGAGGCCAGAAAGGCTAATTTAAATTTAAACAAAAGAATATTAATCTGGCAGCCATTTATGAAAGTGGTCAATAGACTTGTATTAAATCAATTTGATATACTAGGCCAATAAATACATTTACGGTACCTTTAGAAAAAATATGAAGAGTCATTTAGAGCCATTTATGGTGATGGTTGTCATGAAAAATACCATTTCAAAGAGAGCCTATTAATTTGTGTCATGCATTACCATATGGGTAACCACAGGATTTTCACATGACACCAAAACCTACGCTGATAAAATTCCAGTAATACATGCAAGGATTTCTAATCATTAATAGAGAAAACATCCTGCTGGATACCCTAATATTCTTAATTTATATTGGCCTTGTACATGTATCTAATAAAAATAGAATTTTAAATTGGGCAATATTAAAAGAGAGGAGAAAAAATGAAATACACACAAATTTCTCAAAGTTTACATAAAGTTAAACTGGTGTACCAAAAAGCGCCTGTTTGAGGCACCTGGCAAAGAAGATCAATAAAATCCTTATTTATCTTTGCAATTACCATCATTAGCATTACAGAAAACCCCTACGAAATCAAACAAAACCTGCGGTTTTTTTTTTCAAGGTAATCGCACGATAGCTTTACTTCGCCCACAGAAAAGGTTCCAATTCAAGCCAAACCTTGAGAAACTGACTTTTAACTCATCCTCAATGAACTATATTTTCTGAATGCTTTCGGAGAAAAAAACTAATTTTTACTTATATTCAGTAATTAGAAACCAAAGTTTAGTTAAATGTGATGTTATACTTCACGGTGTGTTTAACATTATATAAATACAGGTTCCCTTTCATAACAAGGGCTATTAGTACGTGGCATTTTCAGGGCCACTTCGAATTATCATCGTCTGACCTTTTTTGCCCCTAGTTTTGTGGCCTTCTCCCTCGCTTCCTTGAAATCTTCATCTTGTCCCACATCTGCCTGAGAAAAAACCAATCGAATCAAAATTCGCGAATCTAGGAACACTTAGTTAATATCACAGCATGATTCGGTCGTTTCCAAAGAAATGAATAAGTTTATTGTTCCTCTAAGCTTGCTGTAGATCACGCTTGACTTCAGCTAGTGTACGATTTCGATTTCCATTCCATCATTTGCATATTGGACATAAGATGATTCATCAATCGATCGGTTGTTACAAACGTGTACATAAAGCTCACTGCGCGAGTCCAAAAAACTCAGTTTAACACATGTTGTTTTGTTGACTTCGGGATCATCGAATTAACGATTGGCTTCAGCGAGGGTAAATTTTACGGATACGGTTTGAAATGATAAGCTTCTGATAGATGGATCGTTTATTTTTTTAACATCAGATTATCACGAACAAATTCCACTTACCATGAAAGCAATCACTTCATACCCCTGTTCTTTGAGCCAAAGCAAGATACAAGATGTATCAAGACCTCCACTGTAAGCTAAAACCACGGTCTTCTTGTCCTCAGACATCTTTCTGCCCTTGTCGAACAATGTGCGGTTAAGCGATCTTTATTGCATATACAACAGCGGAGCAGCGTGGATATTAATATTTTTGACGATCAACTCGTTCTTTGGCGGTCAGCTGCATCTCTACTCTGATTGGTCAATTTTATAACAATCGCCATCGATTGGTTGATGCCCTGGTGTCAGCTGAGCCGGAAACCGCTGTGTTCGCGCGAAAAATGTATTTTCCGCAGATTTCATTCGCAAACAATCACATTTCCGTGTGAGAAACTCTTATCTTTGATCAGTAACTATTCAAGGGTTTCTGCGTCTTATCTTTGCCTGATTTCCGAGACCGAAAAGGGCAATATGTTATTTCACGGAGCTATTTGAATCCCATAGTGTAAATATTTTCTTGCCTTTTTTTTCTGTCGTATTTTCTCCCACCTGTATCTTGAACTAGGTAAGTGGGCCTAAGAACATAATTTGCTTTTTTAAGGTCGACCTCTCATAGAGGTGTAAGAAATATAATTCCGCAATTTCTAATCAGATTTTAGTCATTGGAATCTCGCCGCACATGGCCAATGCGATGCGATCATGCTGACACAGACTATTTTAAAATTTATTGACATCAATACTAATACATTGGGAATTAAGACAGGTTACCCAAAAATATTTTTATATTTATTGACGTCTCTACTATTACAATGGGAGTTGGGACAGGCTGCCGCATTCAAAAAGAAACCGACATGTCCGTATTGTCTCGAAATATTCAGTGGGGTTTGGGGACAATTGGTCCCCATCTCTTTATATTTAAACTTCTTGTGGGGTAATACTGTTGGGTGAACTGTTAGGCGCTTTGCAGTCGCAGCCTTTGAAATAGAGCAGTATGCGAGAATTCATCCAAATAGCCAAGCGTAGATGAACAATAACATGCACTGGCATTATCATTATTTTGCCAATGGCGCCAACGGCTTACTTAACATGTTTTGCGTTTTAGAATCTTCGATATAAATCTGAGGCTAATACTGACAATTGATCGCTTGTTATGAATTATTTCACCTTCAGTTACATGATCACTAACTATTCAACATTGCCACACATGAATAAAGATGCAACGACAGTGTTGTGAGGTAATTTGGAGTTTTTATTGAGACTTTTTCAGTTTAGCTTTTTCTTTTGTTAAGCCTTGCCTTTTGCGCCTACGTGTTGTTTTGGTAGATTTATAGTTTTGATATTTTATTTTTAGTGTGTACTTGCTAGGCTCAGTTCGCGGATTCCCTTATTACCGTGTTAGACATTTTAATCGCTTGTTATGGTTGAGAATAATTAGTTTCATAGGTGGTCGTGTTTGGGTTGGTAAAGCTGACCTTGAGTGACCCACACTGAAATTCCTGTTTGCGTACGCGATTCTTGTGCGCAGCTCGACTGTTAGCCTGCGTGCAGCCGAACGAAAACCCCGGTTTGATTCGCAGACGAATAAAACCGGGGTTTTCGCTCGGCTGCACGCAGGCTACTCGACTGCTAGCGTTTAATATTGTTTCCTTGGCGCTCGTCGAGTACTTCGGTGGGGGCCACCCAGTTTCCCCCTTTTGCAAATGAACGGATACACTATGAAAACTCTCACGGTCAGCTAACCCAAACATGTCAACGATTTTCCTACTTAATACGTTGGTACTTCTCGCTAGTGCAGAGAGAAGAAGTGTCGCTGTAGTAGAAGTCAATTCCTTTAGAAGAGAATTAAAAAAGTACAGAGTCCTAGTACCTCGGGTTAATTGGGCTAAGCGAGTTGAACAACCCCTAACAACTGAAACATTTCCAGAGCGGGGGAAATTGGACTTGAGTTTATTTACCTCTCTTCTGCGGGGTCTGGTTTGAGAACCTCACTATAGTTTATCGTTAACGAGCCACCGAACTCTTAAACAATCAGAGCTTTCATAGGCATACTTATGAAGAAAATATGGAGAGACATCCGAAAGTGTTGGGGCTTCAAACACACTCCATGCATTCAAAAACAAAAAATACAACGTCTGGTTATCTACATCTTTTAAATAGCGTGACTAGTTTTAGTACGACTATCTCTTTCTGAGCACGCATACACACACAAGCTGGTACTTTGTGTAGGGATTTGTTGTCGCGCATTTCGCCGAGTTAACTATTTTCTTTTTCATGAAAACGTTAAACCGATGGCAAGTTTGTTTCGCAAACTTTGCCATAGTTTTTATTAATTGGTAATAGGACTTCGTGTCGTCCAATCCTGTCCGTAATCATATTCGTAACTAATTGAATCAGACTCCCGCTTTGCGGTCTTTGCTAATCACCCATGCATATGATTTCAGACCTAGACTCCATGCATATGACTACAGAATTTGACTCCACTCAGTTCTATTGGCTACCTGTGAGTTATCGAAATGTTTTTAACATTTTTCTTTTTAATTCTAAGAATTTTAATGATTAAGCCCCGTCATACAAAGTGGTTTGATCAAGGTTTACTCCCTAACCCTTTCAATCGGACCTTATTGCTAATTCTTCGCTCGAGTTGCTAACCATTTCCTTGTAAATCACATACAAGAATTTGGTGCTGGATCAGGAGAACGGCTTCTACCCGATAAGTCTGAATATTCTTATTATCTTATTATATTATTCTTATATTCTTATTCTTATTATTATTATTATTATTATTATCTGTTTGATTGATAATGTATGGATATTAAAGGGAGAAGTTTCATGTTAATCACTTCTGAGAATTGAAGAATTAGACCAAACCTTAGATCTTCTTCACAACAAGTTTTAATTCTACCTTTTCTAAAACACGAGAACATATGGTGCCACAGTCGTTATTTTATTTTGACATTTAAATATTATTATGTAATTTGGAGCCAGCACCTCGTTTATTGGTACAAGATTCAGTGATCTTTTCAAGAGAATAATCATAAATAAAGGAACTGAGACTTTAAAATCTAATTATCGTCCTGTATCTGTATTATCGGCTGTTTCAAAGGTAGCGGAAAGAGTTATCTTTGATCAGTTATATGAGTTTTCTCTTGACTTTCTCAGCGCGAATTTGTCTGGTTTCTTGAAAGGACACTCGTGTACGACAGCCCTTCTCAAGACATTCGAAGACATTAGGAAAAAATTAGACTCTAGCGAACACTCTGCAGCAATTACCATAGATCTCTCCAAAGCATTTGACTCTATCAATCATGATTTGCTTCTTGCAAAACTGTCAGCTTATGGTGTAACTAAAGACGCCTTACAACTTCTACGTTCTTACTTGACTGACCGTAAGCAACATGTCAAGACTGACGGTCTTTTGTCGGACTGGCAAATTGTGAGGTGTGGAGTTCCTCAAGGCTCAATCTTGGGCCACCTTCTCTTCAATATATACATGAACGATGTGAATTTTTCAGATATTTCGTGCTCTCTAAGATTTTATGCTGATGACACTACTGGGTACTCTTCAAACCTCTGTCCATCTACCTTGCAAATAAATCTACAAAACAACGTTGGTCTACTCGCTTCCTGGTTTTGTGAGAACTTTCTGGCGATCAATCATAGTAAATCTCAATCCATAGTTTTCAACAGAGCAACTTTACCAACGCCCTTTGTTATTGACAGTAATGAACTGGATTACGTTACACATATGAAGCTTCTTGGAGTAGTCATCGACAATTCACTCTCTTTCAACGTACACATTAAAGAAGTTTGCCGGAAAGTGAATACAAAAGTTTCAATTCTCCGTCGCATTCGTAAATTTATACCCTCAGATGTGATGATTAAATTGTACAAAGCTTTCATTCTCCCTCACTTCGAATATGCATCACCACTGTTTATAGGTCTAAGTAAGGGTCTGTCTGCGAAACTGGAGTCAACCAATGCATTCGCTCTGAGGACTCTTCTCAATTATTCTAAGTCGACTGCTTACGAAGAGTTATTGAAAACTGCAAATATTAAAAGTTTAGAACATCGACGCATAGAACAAGCACTTATACTTGTATATAAAAGTATTCATAACCAGACACCGAACTACATTCAGGAATTGTTTTCTCTGCGAAGTAATGGTTACAGCCTACGTGGCCATCTTAAGGTTGTTCTTCCAAGACCAACCTCATCTTATATGCAACATTCTTTTACGTACCAGGCTAGCAAACAATGGAACAATCTGACAGACAAAATAAGGATGTCGGAATCCCTTTCTATATTTAGGAAAAATTTGCAAGACATACAGTTGTCCTCATCGTATGACTGCAGCTGTTTGTTTTGTAAACAAATAGTCTAGTCACAAATAGCAATTATTCATTCTAGATAATTAATTTTTATTTCTTACCTATTACTTATTACTTATATATGTAAATTATGTCAAATTTTTATGGCACATTTGCATTTAAACGAGCTATTCGCTCATATGCGATATGTGGCTAAATAAAGTTACTTACTTACTTACTTACTTAAATAGAATGGAACAGAGAAAAAACACAAACACTGGTCTTAACGCCAAACTCGTAAAGTTATCTTGAGCGGCCCTTCCGTAAGTTATGAAACCCTAAATATCCACCGCTAAAGAAAATTCCAGTGCATTTAACTTGGAACAAAATATATTGAAAAAAGTTTCGTTAGCATTTCATGCTGTTTTTTCAAGCTACAATCCACCAAGTAAAAGTTTTCTTGAGATTAACCGATTAAGTATTTATTCAGCTCAAGGCTTCATCAAGATTTTTCCTGCAGATTTTCCACTTTCCAACAACTCGTAAGCTTTCTTTCCCTCGGACAGTGGTAATACAGTAAAGTCACCAAACTTCACTTTGCCTGTCTTGATCCATTCAAACACTTCAGAGCTACGCCACTTCAAATCCTCTTCCTTTTTGATGTGATGAAATAACGAAGGTCGGCAGACGGAGAATGATCCTTTGGCGAGTATACTTAGATCTAACGGAGGAGGGGGCCCGGAAACTACTCCAAAAGACACCACCTTTCCTTGCATAGCTAAACACTCGAAGTCTGCAGCGAAACAGGAAAGAGACTGAAGATAACTAAGGCACCCATTAAACTACATCGTGATATCTCTATTGAGACTGAAGACAGGTATTGTCGTGAACGGGTTTTATACATTCCTACGTGAAGCATGAAGTGGAAGTGTTTATTTTCGAGAATCTCATAAAGGGCAGTTTTCAGGGTGACTTAATTTAAGGGTTCGTACGGGTCATGGAAAACCTGGAAAGTCATGGAATTTCGAAAAAAAAATTCCAGGCCTGGAAAGTCATGGAATTTCGATCAGAGTCATGGAAAGTCATGGAAAATTGTTATAATTTGACATTTTGCAAAAACCGAGATGAAAATAAAGAAAATTCCTTGCTTTCACAAGTTTTTGTTTGATAAACTATTCCTTGTTTACGTGTTTGCAACGACAAACGCGCATTTTTCCCCCGATACCGTGTGATACGTTTTTGCTGAGACCTGGGGCCGAGTCCCAGCATCGCCATCGCCATCGCCATCGTTTAATAAACGATCCGTTCCCCTTGAAACCTTTGAGTTTTGATGACCGCAAAGATTCATATTTTCTTGATTTCAAGGATTAAGAATGTAAAATGGTCTAAATACTTCTTTTTTCGCGTCTGTCCTCCCGAAAACGGTAAGAACCAATTAAAATGGGTTTATAATTTACCTCATAATGTAAAAAATAATAGAATATTCCGTTGTACTAATCTTTCCTTGAGATAAATCAGGAAATTGTTGTACTTGAACGAAAAAATATAAATATCCCTGACATTCGATCCACTTCATACCTTTTTCAAAGGTTTTTTTTCCAATACCATCGTAAATAACATTCACCCCTTCTCCATCAGTGATCCTGTTGACTTCCTCTGCAAAATCTCTCTGTGAGTAAAGAATGACCTCATCGGCACCAGCCTCCCTCGCTTTTGCTGCTTTGGCCTCAGTGCTGGTTGTTCCAATCACAAACGCTCCTGATAGATATTGAAATCATGGTCTTGAAGTAATTCACCTTTTAGGTCTTAATGGGCCTTTTGCAGTTAGAGATCACGTGCTTAGATACCGCATAGCCACGCCATACTGGAGAGCAAGCACTCCAGTGATATCAGACAAAACAGAGATCGCAGAGGTCTGCATTCAAACAAAGAATACAGCGGATAACAAGTTAAAGGGTATCCCAATTCGAGAAATCTTGTAAGTTTCAATCTACAGCTTCCTTGGAGTGTATCAGCGAAAAATGAATTTTGGTGTGATTTTGCTGCTGGTACACTCCGGGGAAGCTGTTGATTACTTCTTACTGGATTTCTTGAATTGGGATACCTTTTGACCAATTATCCGCTGTATTCTTTGTTTGACTGCAGACCTCTGTGACCTCTATACTGTCTGAGATCACTGGACTGCTTGCTCTCCAGTATGGCATTGCTATGCGGTATCTATGCACGTGATCTCTAGCTGCAAAAGGCCTATTGAATTGACTAGAAAATTAGCAAGACTAAAAGAAGTCGAAAGACAAGTAAAAGGAAATTGGCAAAAGAAGTTCCTTATTGTTCTTCTCATTGCCTATAACAAACGGGTTATATGAATTTTCTCAAATGAAGGCAAACTAATTGCAGACAAATTAACAGTAACTCAATAAAATTCACTTGCCACTATTCCATCCCTTCTCCCAGCATCTACACCCCTCCTTTTTAAGTGTCACCTTCCATTCCAAACTTTCCTTTTAACCAAAAACTCAATCTTAACATTTAACCAGTAGTCTAGTTATGCAGTAAATAGGCTACATATCGTCTTTGAGGGTTTATAAGTATTTGTTGAACTACTGCTTACTTTGCCCAGTCCCTCTATTTAAAATCATGTTTCTCTAAAAATTACCCTAATAGAGCTCCTCTCCAAAAGTACTACAGAGTGACACTGACATAGCTTGTTTTTTCACAAGATAACTAAAAAATTTTCAAGTATAAAATGAAACCTCTTTTTGGGACATCTTCTCAAGTTACTTTTATACTAGTCCTGAGAGTGTCCCCTTCAAAATATTCCACTGTATATCTCCAATGGGCCATTTTTGATAGATCAAAATTCTAACATGGCTCCAAGGCTAGGGGGGATAAAACAAAAGAAATTAATTATTCACTCCTCAACCTCGATGTGATTTTCATTGTTTTATTCCCCAAGCCTTGGAGTCAAGTTCGAATTTTAATATAACAAAAATGACCCACTTGCAGTCTTGAATGCTTTTGTCACCTGCATTCTTTGCTACTTGACAAACAAGTGACCCAGTCCCTCCAGAAATAGCATGTATCAGCACCTTGTCACCAGGATTCACTCTGCCAGTTGTGTGCACAAGGTAGTGTCCAGTCATCCCCTGAATCATTGATGTAGCAGCTTGCTCAAGACTAATTTCATCTGGAACTTTCACCAGTCTTGATGCTGACACTTTTGCATATTCAGCATGTGCCCCTGATGATAAAAATGAGTAATAAATTATTAATGGTATCAGGCTATGTTATCTTTTTAAAATTCAAGTCTAAATGCTTAACAGTTGGCATAACAAGTCAGGGTGTAGTCACTGTTTGAGCCACAACTTTGCATAAATTTTGATCTTTCAAGACATTTGCACTTGAAGGACTTTAGATTGAATCCACAACCTCTCTCGTCACATCTTAAATTTGATAATTGACTTTTAAAATTAACACCTCCAAACAAATTGCAACTTGCTTTATTGGAATTACCAGAAGAAAAATCAACAAAAATTCATAATAAAATCAGGTAAACCTACTTATTTTTTCAATGGCAAAAGACTTTACTTGATGTATCCTCCGTAAATAGACATACCTAGGAGATTCCTTCACCTACTTTTATCAGGAGAGTGGAAGATTCACAATTTCAGTATTTTAGGGAACTGGCATATACCAGTATGAATATGTCTATGGTTCTTGCAAAAAAGGTAAGCTCCATTGTTAGATCACACATGTCTATAAAGAATCTTGTCATCTAATATTGACATCCGTATTAAGGTTTATAATATAAATAAGCTTCAGTAATAGGCCATTTTATAGTTGTGTACTTGGTTGCCAAGCCTTTGATTTGGAGTGAGGCTGAAGGTAACCTTATTGTGATAGAGACCATTTAGTTGGCATGGTAATAACAATGTTGCTCTTAGCCTCACTCCTGTTTAAAGGCTTGGTAACCAAGCATGTGACAGTGAAATGGACTATTATATATGTATTGCCATAAAAATTTCATTGTTGACGTGTTTGCAGTTGCTTACAAATGGTTTGAAGTGCCCATGGGAGGCTCCAACTATCAGGATTTCATATACACAAGTTTATTGTTCTGGAGAACTGCTTGTTTGTATGAGGTGACTAGGCACATATTAAAACATCCACAAAATATATTATTTATTTACCAGATCCGATAACTGCATATGCTACTCTCTCTCCTTTGGTTATGCCTGTGACATTAGCGCCAATTTTTTCCACTATTCCAGCAGCCTCCACCCCCATTGTCAAAGGAAACCCTGATCCTACAGCCTTGAGAGGCAAAGCACCTTTCCTTATCATAACTTCAAGGAAATTCAAGCCACAAATCTCATTTTTTACCAAAACCTGAAGACAACATAAAACAAATTTTAACCCAAAGCTACCATAAGTTACTTCATACCTGGTAAAACTTCAAGCAGTCAATCTTGTATCTCTGGTAACCTAAATTGTTGCAAGTTTTGGTTTATGAAGATGTTGAACATCTCAATGTTATTACATTTGACCACTTAATTTCATTCTTTTCCTCACACACTTACAAAAATTGGTCAAACTGGGTGCACATAATCCATAAACAAAATTAAATTCAGTTGCACAATTTCAATTATCTTTGAACCTAAAACTAATTATTAGAAAATTATATTAATAATTTAAGACTTCACTTTCATCAAACTGTATGGGAAATGGGGAGATCTGCTTTCCATACACTGGGGACTGCAGTAAGCTAGGATGGTTATCATAACTGGTTATAATTTAGGGATTGGTATTGAAAAGGGTAGTTCAGTGATCTGAGAAACCTGCTTTGTGGCTTTATAAAGATTGCACACACTAATATAATATCTCACTGATAAAACACAAAAAGTATTGTATGACAATACAAGTCATTGCAAAATTAACAACAATATTACTGCAGGGGTCCAAAGCTGATCTGTGTTTAATGGGCATTGACAAGGTAATAAAATGGTAATCTAAACTTTCACTTTTTTGACGCAGGAATGCTTTTTACAAATCAGTAATGACAAAACAAAATATTTGTATAATACATTGTTCTCTAGCTCTTACAAACTGAAGAATTAATCTTCTGCATTGCCACACTTCATTAAAAGGTTTTGGTTTCAAAAATCATTTTTTGTGGGATTATACTATTACTGTATTTTCCTTGAATAAGCCACTGGGCACTTAGATAAAATTTTGGCTAAAATGAGGACGCTCAATGGAGAGGGGCACTTCTACGATTCTGCTGTAGTTTAGAACTTGAAAAGTTACTGCTGAAGTAGCAATAGAAGCAGGTTTTTCTTGTATCCTTGATGTTCAATACAGTCAAGGAGTTGGGGGAGAGCATTTAACACTTGTGACCTAGGGGCGGGCTCTTTTCCGGGGAAGGAAGCTGATTAGATCGGTAGGGCATGGACGCTTATTCGGGTAAATAGTTATGGTATGTGAACTAGGCAGTTTGCAGTCACAGCATTTGAAATAGAGCGGTATGCGAGAATTCATGTATACAAAACTTGCATTGGTGAAAATCAGACCTGAAAAAATTTCAGGCCTGTACGGGACTCGAACCACTGACCTCTGCGATACTAGTGCAGCGCTCTACCAATTGAGCTAACAAGCCAACTGGGAGCAGGCCATCAAATTAATTCGACATGAACCCGTAGATGATAAATCAAACAACAACAAACATATGAAACATATGTATGAACTGCGATTATGAAACGTATATGTGCACGATCCTTCGCAGTAAAGCACTATTTGAGCAATAGTGAAAATAGGTCTGATTTTCACTATTGCTCAAATAGTGCTTTACTGCGAAGGATCGTGCACATATACGTTTCATAACCGCAGTTCATACATATGTTTCATATGTTTGTTGTTGTTTGATTTATCATCTACGGGTTCATGTCGAATTAATTTGATGGCCTGATCCCAGTTGGCTTGTTAGCTCAATCGGTAGAGCGCTGCACTAGTATCGCAGAGGTCAGTGGTTCGAGTCCCGTACAGGCCTGAAATTTTTTTCAGGTCTGATTTTCACTATTGCTCAAATAGTGCTTTACTGCGAAGGATCGTGCACATATACGTTTCATAACCGCAGTTCATACATATGTTTCATATGTTTATTGTTGTTTAAAACTTGCATTGTCGTCAATTATTTTGCCAATGGCGCCTACTGCTTCTCTTCACATGTTTCGTTTTATGAATATCAGCTACAGCAGGTTAATAACTATTTTAGCTCCAATTACGTGATCACTAAAAGCTAAGACAAGTTATCGATATTATTCAACACCGCCACACATGAATATAGACGCAAAGACCGAGACCGTTCTCGGGTGGGAGAAATGTCAAATGAACCTGATTGATGAGTTTATTTACCTCTCCTTGTGAAGGTTCTGGCTTTGGAACCTCAGTATACTTTATCTTCGACGAGTCGCCGAACTCTTCAACTATCAGGGCTTTCATAGACATCCTTCTGGAGAAAATATAAACAGCCTTCCAAAAAGTATTAGGGCTTTCGAACACACTCTACGCCAAAACAAAGAATACGCCGTCTGGCAACCTCCATCCCTTGCGTGACAGCGTGACAAGTTTTTCTGTGACATTCTAAATTTCTGAGCCAACATGTTGTCAGAGGGGATCTGAAACGAACCGCGACGGCAACGACAACGAAGACGTGGCGAAACAAAACATGTAATCGTCAGAATAGCAGCTCAGCACATGCATTTTAAAACTTTGAACATTTCTTAGCCGTCTTCTGCCAAACAACAACTTGAAATCTACGGTGGCTCTCAAGGGCCATCCACCAACAAAAATTTTCATGACTTTATCGCGCGATAAGTTTTGCTAAGCCCATTCTTTCAAAAAATTTGCAATCAACATTATCGCGCGATAGATAAACTTATCGCGCGATAGAACAACTTATCGCGCGATAGAACACTGTATCGCGCGATAGAACACTGTATCGCGCGATAGAACAACTTATCGCCCGATAGAACAACCTATCGCGCGATAATTTTATTACTAGCTCCCATAGCCCCACGACCATTAACACGTGGTCACATCTATAGCAAGATGGCGGACCAAGGACCAAGTTACGAACGTGAGTAATTGTCCAAGAAATAAAGACTTTTATTCTTGATTTTTGAGCAAGAGACGGTAATCTTTGGGTTAAATTAAATTTCTATGCTTTCTACGCCTTATATTCATCAACAATCTTTCACCTTATACACCTTATATAGTTTAAAAACGTATTCCTACACCTTATATTCATAAACAATCTTTCAAATATAGAGCAATAAAGTCCCTCTCATATCTTTAACCCCACTTACTAATATAGCATAGAAATATAAGTTAATTTAATCCAAAGATTACCGTCTCTTGCTCAAAAATCTAGAATAAAAGTCTTTATTTCGTAAACAATTACTCACCTTCGAAACTTGGTCCGCCATCTTGCTATAGATGTGACCACGTGCTAATGGTCGTGGGGCTATGGGAGCTAGCAATAAAATTATCGCGCGATAATATTATCTATCGCGGGATAAGTTGATCTATCGCGCGATAAGTTGTTCTATCGCGCGATAAGTTGTTGTATCGGGCGATAAGTTGTTCTATCACGCGATAAGTTGTTCTATCGCGCGATTAGTTCTATCGCGTGATAAGTAGTTCTTTCGCGCGATAAGTTGTTCTATCGCGCGATAATGTTGATTGCAAATTTTTTTGAATGAATGGACTTAGCAAAACTTATCGCGCGATAAAGTCATGAAAATTTTTGTAGGTGGATGGCCCTTCAGAGCCACCGTAGAAATCACAAAAATTTACGTTGTCCAGGATTGGAAACATAGGCTCGGGTAGGAACGTTATGTATGGGGACATATAATGTATCGAATACTATGATATCAAATATGGGGTATATACTTCATTCCAGTATACCATAGGACTGATACTCTATCCCTACCGCTGACTGACTGTGACTGACTGTCCCTAAGATTGATCATCTGTCCCTAGCATTGATCATCTGTCCCTAGCATTGATCATCTGTCCCTAACATTGATCGTCTGTCCCTAACAGTGATCATCTGTCCCTAGTACTGATCATCTGTCCCTAACATTGATCATCTGTCTCTAACATTGATCATCTGTCCCTAACACTGATCATCTGTCCCTAGTACTGATCATCTGTCCCTAACATTGATAATCTGTCCCTAGTACTGATCATCTGTCCCTAACATTGATCATCTGTCCCTAACATTGATCATCTGTCCCTAACATTGATCATCTGTCCCTAACATTGATCATCTGTCCCTAACATTGATAATCTGTCCCTAACACTGATAATCTGTCCCTAGTACTGATCATCTGTCCCTAACATTGATCATCTGTCCCTGACACTGATCATCTGCCCCTAACATTGATCATGTCCCTAAGACTGATCATCTGTCCCTAACATTGATCATCTGTCCCTAACTTTCATCATCTGTCCCTAACACTGATCATGAAACCTTTTCTTTTCACTGCCTGGTATCGACCACCAAAGTTAGATTCTCAATGCTTTAAGTATTTTGAGTTATTTTTGAAGAAAGTAGCGCCAAAATATAAAGAAATTTATTTGCTTGGCGATTTGAATTGTAATTTTTTATCAAAACCCCAGGAGTATCACACTTCATGAGAAGGAAAACGAAGCGATTTGTGAAATAAAAGAGAAGATCTCCATGTGGATCTACGCCATAGAAAGTGCTAAACTGCAAGATGAAGTAACAACTCTGGATTCAATCAGCCAAATAAGTGTTTCCCGCGTTTCGAAGTCAAGTAAAGTGTCGAAGGTGTTCCATACCAGCAGCTCATCTAGTTCAGTAAGAAGGAGGCCTATTGAGGAAACAGCAAACCGTAAAGCCCTTGAAGCAAAATTGAAGTTGTTCAAGGAAAAACAGGAATTAGCAGAGAGAAAGCTTCAGTTACAGAAAATAAAGGAGGAAGAAGAATCTCACTTGAAGCAACAAGAGGAGATGTTAAAAATGAAGATGGAACTAGCCCAGTCAGCTGCAATGGAGGAAGTTTATGCTAAAGCAGAGGCAAACGAGCTTGGTGAACTGTCTCACATTGATGAAATTGAAGAACAGATTGAAGAAGTTGATCGTAATACTAAGTCGAAGATTAAGATTGAAGAATCTGCTCTTGATCCACTGGCACCTGAATGGCCAAATGAGGCGCGGCCACTAGTTACGCTCCCTGTGTTGACTACGTTGAAAAGGGAGACTGAAAAGGACGAGTCTTCTACAAAGGAAGATACTTTGCTAAGATAATGACTACTCAAGAAAGACAAATTAAGTGTATCGAAGAACTGGTAGCACAGCAACAAAGGAGTGCCTTGACTTTAACACTGCCCAAACCTGAAGCACCTGTGTTCAGTGGAGATCCAATTGAGTACAACAAGTTTGTGAAAGCATTTGAGACATTGATAGAAGCACGGACCGATAGCCACAGTGTACGGTTGTATTATTTAGCCCAGTACACTTCGGGAGCTGTTCAAGAGTTGATGCAGAGCTGTTCACTGATGGATTCAGATAAAGGTTACCAGGAGGCAAGGAGGCAAGGAGGCTCCTCAAGAGCAGATATGGCCAACCCTACAAGATCGCTTCTGCATATGTTGACAAGGTTGTAAATGGACCACAAATTAACTCCGAAGATGGGGAAGCCATACAGAAGTTTTCAGTGCTTTTGACCAGCTGCAGGAACACACTTAAAGGAACTGAATACCATAGCAAGATAGATAACCCAGATAGCTTGAAAGGAATTGTAAATCGTCTGCCATACGATGGCCGGAAAAGATGGCGCTTCACGGCTGACAACATCAATGAAAAGGAAAACAGACAAGTAATACTTGATGATATTGCCAGCTTTACGTATGATGCACGATCCTCGCAGTAGATAGCGCTATTTAAGCAATGGCGAAAATCAGACCTGAAAAAATTCAGGCCTGTACGGGATTCGAACCACTGACCTCTGCGATACTAGTGCAGCGCTCTACCAATTGCCTGATTTTTTTCAGGTCTGATTTTCGCTATTGCTTAAATAGCGCTATCTACTGCGAGGATCGTACATCATATGTATCTAATACCGCAGTTCAAAATATATGAACTTCATATATTTCATTGTATCTGATTGCCAGCTTTGTCGAACGAGAAGCTCGTGCAGCAACACATCCAGCCTTTGGAGACATATCAGGCAACCTGAAAGATAAAGAATCCCACAAGAGAAAACCTCCTGTTAGGCCTAAAGGTTCTGGCTTCGGTACTCAAACCGAAAAAACCAATGCTAAAAAGGGTAAGCAAGAAGAGAAGAAAGAATCAGGATACTCTAGACTAGTCAAGTGTATCTTTTGCCACAGCAGCCACGTGTTACAAGAATGCAAGATGTTCCAACGAAAGTCTTACAGCGAGCGAGAAGAATTTGCTAAGAAAAAGGGACTTTGCTTCAATTGTCTGATTCCTCATCATCGAGCGCGGGATTGTAGAAAACCTGCTGCATGCACCGACTGTGGAGGGTAACATGCCATGATTTTACACCCTCCACCTCCCCTTAACAGCGAAAGGCAGTCAGAAGATACCAATCAAACTGAGACGACTGGTATAAACAATGGGTTTGTTGACGTTGAGAAGACACAGTGTAGTTCCTTTGGGGTCAACAGATCAAGGATTGGATTGGCTGTTGTGCCAGCGAAAGTGAAAGCCGAAGGTAGTCACAATGTTGTAGTAACTCATGCCTTTCTAGATGGAGGATCTAATTTGACGTTCTCTACTGAAGCACTCCTAAAACAACCGGACCTTGATGGCAAGAAAACAGAATTTTCTCTAACCACCATTGAAAAGGAAAACAGTATTACAAAGAGCAGCTTAGTAAGCCTTGAGTTGTTTGACCTTGAAGAAGAAAACCTTGTTGAACTGCCCACAGTGTTCTCAGTTAAATCCTTACCAGTGTCAGCTGAAGATGTCCCAAAGCAAAATGATGTTGACAGGTGGCCCCATGGAATTCGAGTGTCTGTTCCAGTCGGTCTGCTAGTGGGAAATGACTACATCAAAGCATTAGAACCAAAGGAGATAGGACAGAGCGAAGGCGGTGGACCGTATGCAACCAAAACCCGATTTGGATGGGCCATTAATGGTCCACTTGGCTCCGACCACAAGGAAAGTAAATGCACAGCAAATCTTATCATAACAGACCATGAGCAGAACGAGCAGTTCAAGAACTTTTGCAATCGAGAGTTCAGTGAATGTATTGCAGATAGTGAACTAGGGCCATCCCAAGATGATCAAAGAGCAATTTCTATTATGAAGAAATCCGTCAAGTTGAAGGACAATCATTATGAAATATCGTTGCCATGGAGAGATGATCAACCATGTTTACCGAACAGCAGACCTATGGCACTTCACAGACTGGGACTCTTGAAAAGGAGATTACAGAGAAATTCAGAGCTGCATGGAAGATATTGAACTGTTATCAACGACATGCTTATTAAAGGGTATGCCCAGAAAGTCCCGGAAGAAGAACGTAATCATCAAGATGGGTTTGTGTGGTACTTACCCCACCATCCAGTGCACCACCCACTAAAACCTGACAAAAAAAGAGTCGTGTTCGACTGTTCAGCCAAATACGGTGGCACATCACTAAATGACAAGTTATTGCAGGGACCCGACTTGACGAATTCATTGGTGGGAGTATTAACTCGATTTCGACAGGAGCACTTTGCAATGATGGCAGATATTGAATCTATGTTCCACCAGGTGCAAGTAACCCCTGAGCATTGTGACGCCTTAAGATTTCTCTGGTGGCCAGAAGGCGACCTTAATCGGGCCCCGAAGGATTATTGAATGCAAGTTCATCTGTTCGGTGCAACATCCTCACCCAGCCGCGCAAATTTTGGATCACAAAAGGTAGCCGAAGAAAATGAAGTGAAGTTTAGCTGTGATGTTATTGAAACCGTCAAACGTAATTTTTACGTGGATGACCGTTTAAAGTCAGTCAAGACCGAGGACACTGCTATCACTCTAGCTGACCAGCTTGGTAAACTTCTGCAGAATGGTGGATTCCGACTGACGAAGTGGGTGTCAAATTCAAAAAAAGGTTATAGAGTCCATTCCACAAGATGAGAGAGCCAAATCAGTTAAGCTGCTCGACTTGTATCACTTACCAAGCGAACGTGCACAGGGGATCCAGTGGAACATCCAGAAAGACAGATTTGAGTTCAACATCAACGTGAAACCGAGGGAATCGACTAGACGCGGGATATTGGCTGTCGTTAGTTCTATATATGACCCATTGGGTTTGGCTGCACCATTTGTGCTGACTGCTAAGATCCTTCTGCAAGAACTATGCCGAAGAAAGCTAGGATGGGATGACACTTTACCTGGACATGACGAAGACCGCTGGTATGTCTGGCTTGTCTATTTACCTAAACTGTCAGGTTTCTCTGTTAACCGATATATCAAGCCGAAGAATTTCAATGATATCATGACCACCCAATTGCACCATTTTGCAGATGCTTGAACCAGTGGCTACGGAGCTGTGACCTACCTGCGCTTGACCGATTTTGTGGTAACATCAGCTGCACCCTGATGACAAGCAAGTCCTGAGTCATGCCACTCAAACAAATCACCATCCCTAGACTAGGAATTATCAGCCGCCTCAATAGCCATTAGATTGGACAAGATGATGAGAAAGGAACTGGAGCTCCCCATCGACGACTCGGTGTTTTGGACTGACGGCACCTCTGTACTCAAGTATATAATGAGTGAAGAAAGAAGATTCCATACATTCGTGGCCAACAAGGTAGCTCTCATTCGCGACGGTTCGAGCCCATGTCAGTGGAGATATATCCAGTGCAAACATAATCCCGCTGATGACGTGTCGAGAGGATTGACAGCAGATACACTCCTTGGAAGTTCAAGGTGGCTACTGGGGCCGGAGTTCTTGATGAAAACAGACGACCATTGGCCAAAATGCATAGAAACTCTGGAAAGGATTTCAGACGAGGACCCAGAAGTCAAGGAAGCAAAAGAAGGTGGAGCATCACGAAAGGAAGACCCAGAACTGGTTAGAGGAAATGATGAAGCGATTCTCCTCATGGCACAAATTAAAGAAGTTTATTGCTTGGGTCTTGCGGTACAAAGAAAACCTCCGAAGTTCTGGTGATTGTCTTAAGAATCCTAAAGACCAAAAGAAGACAAAAATAGCAACAACAGTTTCGTTTAAAGAAATGCAAGTTGTTGAAAGGGAAATCCTCAAGTATGTCCAAAGAAAGAGCTTCCCAGAAGAAATGGAGATCTTAAGAGCAAGTAGACAAACAACAAGATTATCTGCATCCAGCCTCAGTCACGGACGAAGCTGATCAAGAAGTCCAGTGCTATCTACAAGTTGGATCTTAGACTAGTTGATGGGCTCTTGTTAGTCGGTGGTCGACTCAGATCTGCTACGATCCCAGAAAGTGTCAAGCAACAAGTCATTTTGCTTAAAGTGCATATGACAAGTTTTTTTTTTCGACAGATTCTAGTTGCTTATATCGTCTTTAATATACTTGAGGAATTTGGGAGCAATCCGGTAATTATAAGTACTGAATTTTTTCATTTGAATCGCTGTCACCGCTTGAATTTTTTTTACCGCCACTTCGCTCGGCCAGACCACCAAATAACTAACCTCGTGACGTCACATTGTGTGTAACACTACAGCAATGGCGGACTCTAGTCGAAAGCGTAAAGGAGGGAAAAGATGTGTCGCTGGAGCACCAAATAAGACGAGTTGTAGCAATAATTCATACACCCCTGGCAAAGCGGTCAGAAATTACAGTGTTTGTATGGGAATCCCATGGCAAAAAACTTTTTACAAAATCAAATTTTACGCAATTTATGAATCGCAACGTTAAAGTACTGAGTAGAACATTGTATTCACCTAGTTTGAAGAATGCAGGTTGGATACAAGATTCTCAGTTAATTTTCCATACATTTGTCTGTAACTTTTCGCAGGGTAGAAGGGGCGGCGCGCAAAAGATTTACAGACAAATGTGTGGAAATTAGAAAAATTAACTGAGCGTCTTGTATCAAACCTACCATCTTCAAACTTGGTGAATAAAATCTTCTACTTGGTGTTTTAACGTTGCGATTCATGAATTGCGTAAAATTTGATTCTGGGAAAAGTTATTTGCCATGGGATTCCCATACAAAACCTGTAATTTCTGACCGCTTTGCCTACCCGTCAAGATGGGTTCTAAAACTGTCAAGGGCTATTATCATTCAACTATATTTTCTGCTGAACTGATTAAGAAAGCAACTTTTGTTTTAATAACACGTTTTAAGATTATTATCCTGTGATATATGCGATAGATTTGGAGCGTACGTAATTTACTGTACTCACTCGTTTTGCGTAGAACCGGTTTGTCGGCGATAGCGTAATAATGGCCCCACTTGCATCAGTACTGTCGGGTTGATCAAGGCTGAGAAATCTTCGTGTTGTGTTATACACTTTATATTCTCTATAGAACCATCAAACACTAATTTACTGATGGCATTTATTACTTCATGACAGCAACGAAACTCCATTGCGTCCTCCAAAGCTTCGCCATGACAGTGTTGACATTTGCACTTATAAACATCGAGAATCGCTTAGAGGTCATTGTAATATACTCCATAAAAACTATGACATAAGGTTCTTACCATTCGTTAACGTTAATCTGGCCTTCAAATCGAGCGTCTAAAGTAGATGGTCGAAGGCCATCGACGTCTGTTTCTTCGTCTCCGTCTTCTAGATCTTGATCGCTATCGCTGGCTAGCGGTTCGTCTTGATATGGCTCCTCTACCATATTTTCTTCTTCGGAATTGCCTAATTCTGCACGAGATGATGAGCTTGAAGATTCTGAGTGGTCGGATTCATTACAGGATTCGTCTGAATCACTAAAACTCTGGAGGTTTTCTCTGGACATGTTCGATTCGTTTTAGTATTCTTAGGATAGGTACACCATATGACATCACGCATAAATTAACTTACAAATATTCATTACCAGGCTCCGGTTAGATAATGGCCGAAACTAGCGCAGTTTTGAAGGGAAAAAAGTATATTAAATTTCTTTACAGAACAAATCTAAATATTTCAGGCGTGAACCAAAGACTATAAACTAAGAAAATTCATCGAAAAAAAAAACTTGTCATATGCACTTTAAAGACAATCACGTATCCGACGTAATTATTCAGTACTATCATTTGGCCTCAGGACACTCAGGTAGAGAGTACGTTTTATCCCTGTTGCGAGAAAGATTCTGGGTTATCAGAGCCAATTCAGCCGTCCGAAGACTACTATCAAGATGTTTCAGCTGTCGCCGCAGACAAGCTCCCGTTATTGAACAGAAGATGGTTTATTTACCCGAAGACCGTGTCACCGCAAACAAGCCGCCATTCACTCTCGTGGGTGTTGATTTCTTTGGACCATTCATTCTGAAAAGAGG
>NC_142522.1:21497953-21625453 GCF_964205215.1 Stylophora pistillata
AATCGGGTGATCTGAGCAACGCAAATAATTACAGACCGATTTCTGTTTTGCCAACAATTGCACGAGTATTTGAAATAATTACATTTGACCAGTTATATACGTATGTTAATGAGAATAACTTTCTTTATACTTACCAGCCCGGATTTAGACCTCTTCATTCAACTCTTACTGCCTTACTTGATATAACTAATGAGTGGTGTTTTAATATTGATAAAAGCATGGTTAATGGGGTTCTTTTCCTTGACTTGAAAAAAGCCTTCGATACCGTTGACCATGATATTTTACTTACAAAACTTAGATACTACGGTGTAGAAACTGCAACAATCAATTGGTTCACTTCGTATCTAGAAAATCGACAACAAGTACGTTATGCTAATGGTATCAACTCATCTATAGATTACATAACATGTGGTGTTCCTCAAGGTTCAATTTTAGGTCTGCTGCTCTTTCTTATATATATAAATGATATCTCTAAGTGTTTAGATTATGGGGTAGCAAGATTAGTTGCTGACGATACGAACTTGACATTCTCAGGCTACAGTTTCCCTGCCCTGCAGAACAAAATGTCAAAGGATCTCAGGGGTATAGCCTCTTAGCTTTCAGCCAAGAGGCTTACCCTAAATGTGTTAAAAACTGATTTTATGGTTGTAAGATCAAGACAAAGAGTGGCGAGCTTGGAAGAGGATATTGCTCTTTCTTTGTTAAGACAATGTTAAGAAATATACGATTATAGCAAGACGATCTAAGGCTTCGCTACACCTTGATTTCGACTGTATCTCCCCTCAAAAATTAACCAGAAGGGAGGAAGACTTTAAGTATTAGTGTTAATAATTAGACGATATTAGAGTACCACCTTGCTTTTTAGAATTTTAAGTTTTTATCGTTTTAGACTTGTAAGTAGTAAGTAGCGATATGATTTTAGCTGGATATATCCTATTTATTCTCTACTTCATTAGTTATCTTACTTAACTATTTAGACACGACCCCACAAGCGAAGTGTCGCTTTAAATACTTATCGTGTATAAATAAAGATTATTGATTCATTGATTGACACCGAATTGGATAAAGTAAAATCTGTTAAATGTCTTGGTGTAGACATCGATGAATATTTAACTTGGGATAGCCACATGCTAAGTATGAGACAGAAGGTTACCTGTAATTTGAGTGTTCTAAGAAGGGTTAAACCTTTCTCTAAAAACGGAAAACCTAATTGACATTTACAGGTCAATAATTTAGCCTTACTTTACATATTGTTGCATTGTTTGGGATAGTATAAGTGAAACACAGATTGTTAATTTGCAAAAGCTCCAAAACCGTGCAGCGCGAATAATAACTGGTGCTTCCTATTTTCAGAGATCTAGTGATGTTCTCTGTAAATTAGGCTGGATGACATTAGAAACAATGAGAAAACGTCAAAAAGCCATTTTGATGTTTAAAATACTGAATGGTCTCACTTCCCCGTACCTGTCTGAAATGTTAACCCATAGCGCCTCTTTTCATGATTATGGACTGCGATCTTCCAGAATGAATCTTGCGCTCCCTAAAAGTCGCACAGATTTTTACAGAAACAGTTTTGCATTTACCCGAGCAAGAATCTGGAATGATTTGCCAAACAGTTTAAAGGAAGAAACTTCGCTAAAAAAGTTTATGGGTAAGCTGGACTATTATTGTCAGCACCAGCAAAACTAGTTCTAGAACATTTAGCTTTGTAATAGTAAATATATATCTTGTATTGTGTACGGATTTTATGTAAACCAAATTTTAATATCGCTGTATATTTCAATTTGATAAAATGCCGTATTTAAATAAAGGGTTCCATCCATCCATCCATCTGTCCCTAGCACTGATCAACTGTCCCTAACACTGATCATTTGTCCCTAGCACTGATCATCTGTCCCTAGCATTTATCATCTGTCCCTAGTACTGATTGACTGTCCCTACCATTAATCATCTGTCCCTAGCACTGATCATCTGTCCCTAGCGTTGATCATCTGTCCCTACCATTGATCATATGTCCCTAACATTGATCATATGTCCCTAGTACTGATTGACTGTCCCTAGCATTGATCATCTGTCCCTAGCACTGATCAACTGTCCCTAACACTGATCATTTGTCCCTAGCACTGATTATCTGTCCTTATTACTGAGCATCTGTCCCTAGCACTTATCATCTGTCCCTAGCGTTGATCATCTGTCCCTAACACTGATCATCTGTCCCTAGTACTGATTGACTGTCCCTAGCATTAATCATTTGTCCCTAGCACTGATCATCTGTCCCTAACATTAATCATATGTCCCTAGTACTGATTGACTGTCCCTAGCATTGATCATCTGTCCCTAGCACTGATTATCTGTCCTTATTACTGATCATCTGTCCCTAGCACTTATCATCTGTCCCTAACACTGATCATCTGTCCCTAACACTGATCATCTGTCCCTAACACTGATCATCTGTCCCTAACACTGATCATTTGTCCCTAGCACTGATCATCTGTCCCTAGCATTTATCAATTGTTACTAACACCCTGGGGAGATTGGCTGAGGTCATTCTTTTGGCCACCGTGAAAGCCCTGCCATAAGACCACGTTGTTACTGCTCATCAAGATTGGGCCCTCTGTTTATTAGCCCTAACTAATATCCAGTAATTAACCACTCTGTTACTGCAATCAATTTCCCCGGTCATTATAAAACATGGACTGCCGGCTGGGTATAAAACACGGACTTGTGTATAAAACGCTGGTTCCCATGAACATGGAAAGTGTTTATATATGCAACAGACCCCGGAAAAGTATGTAGTTCTAAATGTTACTATATTTCACTTCTTTTTATTGACTGAGGATGTTATTTCTTTATAAAACACAAATCGTTAACTCAGACAAGCCAAGATTTCAATTTTTTCCCAGAGCTGCGTATTCATTTTGATCTCCCTTAGAAAATCCCGTCTGTAGGCCTGTTGGGGGAAAGCCCTAACTACAAAATGGTTACTCTAGACCACTTCAATCCATCATATCTTGGACTGCCTTACTCCCTTTCCTTCCATTTTAGGCACTTTTTTTGTTTTTTAATATTTTTTTTTTATTTTTCCTTTTACTTACAGTACATTACAATATCAAACATTAATTACTTATAGTACAAACACTTGCAATACGAAAATACAAACAAATATATATAAGCTGTTAAAAGTATTTATAAGAAGAGAAAAGAAAAACCAGGCCAATGTGGAGAAATTAACAACGTACAATGGCAAGAAATTTAGGAAAAGCTTAGTGCGAATTTTTTGCTTCGCAGCAAACAGAGTTGGAGATCTTCTTGGTCTTCCAGCTACCTAAACAAAACAATGTTTAGCTTTAGTTTTAGTCGGTTTCTACCTGGTTTTACTTAATGAATGGAGCATGTTGTGTGTAAAAAATTATATTTCTCCACAAAAAATTCCGCTGCTCGAATCAGCGCTTTCCCTCTTCTTTTTAGAGTTACTTGTTGTCAAAGAGTCCAGTGATTTCCTTTTCCCATAAGCACTTACTCATTTCGCTTCAATATTCAGGAATGTTCTCAACATCCACGCAGCAGGCGAGGTAACTTTATTCCGATCCCAAAAATTGCTCGAGAGGAATTATCTATGGAATAGGGCGTGTATGGGGGATTACCTTCTCTGTCCCCTTTATCCTCTCTTGAATTATTGTAATCCCTACACTGATTACAGTGTATTAGTCACAACGTACGATTGGCTTGTAAGTGTGCAAGTTTTGCAGCAACTTGTGCTGTAGACTTTGAGGACATAAGTAAAGACATTCCTTACACCCTCAGATTCCGCAACAAAATTATACAGGAGTTGCAAATTTTTTGAGTTGGCAGAGATCCCATGACCTCTTAACACCTCCTGGCAAACAATTAAACACATTATTTCGAGATTCCTCCAAGGCCCCGATTCAAATGGAATATTTTCTGTCTCTAGAAAACATTTTCCTGGTTTCCGCTTGTCAGGGTAAACTAATTCTCTTCGTCGTTTCCTAGACGGCCTGCTTATTGCTGCTGCAGCAACACGCGATTGAAAGATGTTGCCGCAATTTATGCATCTACAGAGATCGGTGCACCCCGTTTCCCCTGCCAGGCTGGACACTTTGATTTCCGTAAACCATCTTGACATGATTTTTTACTTGAATCATCTTCCTTGCCTTTCCTTGCAATCCCATACCTACATCCTTTAGTTCTTAAAGATTTCTTCTCTCCCTTTACTTTTGAATCATTTTCATTTTTAGAGTTATAACATCTGCATTTCCTGATACATGGCCGCTTTCGTCTGTGGCACGGACATCTAGAGGAAACACAGGAAACTGGAGAATCTGTTTGTTTTCTATTTTTGCCGCAACTGCACCTTGTTTCCGCATCTTGAACTTCCTCGCTGCCGTCATCAGAATATGAAATTTCTTATATAGGAAAAACGGCAAAGAGTAATTAACAGTTACAGAAAACATATATATATATAGAACTGTGTGTACTCTGAAGAGATCGTTTAGGTGACTGAAACTCAGTTAACTGGAGGCCGTTCCGTTTTTTTACAAGAGTTTTATACAGGAAAAATAAAAAATTAATTTTCCTTTTTAACAATCTCCTTTTTTCATATTTGAAAGCACTGAATGTCATTATTGCTCTGTGTAAGTTTGAATAAAAGTGACTTTCCTTCACTTAACAGACTTGGTCTTTTTTATGCAGAATTGGGAGAAGGGCTTTGGGGGCTTTTGAGAGTGGCCATTGTTTTTAAAGATTTGAGCGGGAGTAAACTGGGCCGAAAAAAGCGTGTTTTTTTTTTTTTTATCATTCCCTACATCAGCTACCGTTTTAACTTTAATTTGAATGGCATCTTTCTATTCAGAATACTCCACGTGAAGAAAGTGATCATAAAAATTATTAAGAGATGTCCACATTAAGCAGGTTATGTTATAATTTATTAAAGTCAAAAATACTCTTGGAAAAAAAAAGGATGAAATAAAAGAAGAAATTCTCCAGGTTTCACAAATACGTCATTCCGAAGGGGATTTCCTATGAACCCAAGGTCACTAAGCAAGACTATTACGTACCTCTCGTTGCATCATAGTGTCTTGGTCCTGGGTGATCATAAGTGATGTAGATAGGTTTGGGAGTGATAAAGTTTGATGGCAGAAATGGTATAGTAGGTATAGTTGGATAAGCTGTAACTATAACAATCGGTATTCACAGAAGTTTTGATGTCGCTTTTCCACAGAGATTCACCCACTTCACTGGCAAAGAAACCGTCCTGCTTAAACTTTGCCACCTGTTCTAATTCATCTTTTGCAGATGTCACCCAGTCCTTGTGCTCGTTTATGTTTTCTATTACCTCCTTAACGAACAGCTGCCTAAGAATTTTAGTGTTATTGTCTTCATTGTTTTCACCTAATCCAAGTGAAGAACAGTGTTAATGAGTTTGTTCCCTGTAAAGGCTCATCATGCTTGCAGAGCTGTCTGGCGATTGCTCTAAAAAAGCAGTCTCCATCCCTATCAACCGCGTCAAAGTCCAGGTCAAGGCCGGAGAGATTTGGAATGAGATTGTCTTTGTGATGAGCAGTCAAGTCCAGTCCAAAAGAATTCATTTCAGCTTCGCTGTCGAAAATAAGCCCTGTATTCACACCTTTTGACCATAAGAGAGCTAGGATATCTACCGTTTCTTTTACATCTTTTACTGTAATAGCTAATGAATTCTTTAAGGTGGAGCATTTTCTGCATGATTTGCTTTAGAGTGTCACCTCTTCTGAGTTCCTCTATATTTTCTCCACATGCAAAGTTAACGGGTGAGGCATAGTTTGAACTGGGGTTGTCTGCAGTAACGTCTGCAGTAACGGCTGCAGTTTGCTTCATATGTAGTTGGGGAATAGAAATTCTATTTCTTTCACTGTTTCAATTGGCATTACAGGTGTAACTCTCATCTTGCGGGAGGGTTTGTCTTTTTGCCTACAGTTCCATGCAAATAACGCACAAGTCATTACTGCTAAAGCAAGTTCTGGGCCAATTTTTGAGACACCGCACAAGAGCGATCGATTCAGATGTCTGTGTAGCCGTTCATTGAGCTCCGTCCCGATTCCAGGGGGAATGTCGGAAAGACATCCTTTCCTTATGTGTTTTCGCAGGTTTTCCAGGTGATGAAGGGTTTCCTGACTTAACTTTCCCGTCTACGCAAAGAGTAACCTCTCGAAATTCGCCTCGATTTCATCGGAACATGGCGTACTCATTGATCGTTCGTAATCTAGGTCGCCATTTCTGCGAAAGATCATAGACAGTTCCCCTGAAAATGTTTTACTTATACTATGGCTTTTTGGAATATTTTGCACCACTCTCATGCACGCATGAAACAAGTCAAGTCTAATCTTTACCCCTGGAAAGAGGCGTTCGTAGAAGTTTGCAACGTGACAACAGTCGTCAACAACAACCATTTCCAAAGTTTTAGTGTTGTCCTTGTCTAATCTACCTTTCAAAGCTTGGAGTGAATCTTCAATTTCTGAGAATGAAGTTGACTTCGTAAATCTCCCCGTCAAAACTTCTCCGTTTTCATTTAGTCCAAGAAAAACGTTCTGGAATTGCCTTACGAACTTATTATCACCCTCTCGATTAACACCAATATACTTGCTGGTTTTAAATGTTTGGTCACAACATAAAATTTTGCCAACGCGTCTGTTCATATCGCTTTCGTACAAATGCTTATGCTTTTCAAATTCCTCTAAAATTATGTCCATCAGCATGTCGTTTCCAGGATGTGAACAAAATATATCATTTTCAAAGTCTATGTTTTCTGGATTGTTTCTCACACATTCACGAAAATTCATTGATGCTATTCCCTCCGATAACTCCCAGAAATTCTGTCCTTGATAAACACCTGTGATGACGTAATCAAACAAACGTACAGTGATTCCACTGCGTTGCCGCATAATAATGGCAACAACTGTGAAATGCTTGGTGGCAGAAGTTCTAGTACTTCATTTGAGGCTGACAGGTAGCTGTGACCAGGTTTTTCAAGTCCAGATATTAATCCATCGCATCTGTAAAAGGCCTGAACGAGAATAAGATTTCCGCCCAAAACGTAAATAAGTCGCGGATTTCTGGGGTCTGCGCATGTACCATCCAATATGTCCGTCCATTTCCCTACACGTAAAGGGCAACCATGAACAGGACAAGGAAGTATCAACGCGAAATGCCTTATCGGGCACCACAAAAACATTGTGGACATTAGTTTTGCTGATAAATATGGCATCTCAATAACCCGATCAAATCGTCCGTTTTCCGGGGATCTTTCGAACTCCGCGATAACTAGCTTCAGCAACTTCTCTTCTTCCTTTCCAAGCTGAATACTCTGCGTGCTAGAAAACATAAACGCGAAAAGGAAGATGAAGGCTTTCTGGCAGCTCATCCTCATAGCTATCCGTGACTGACGGTTCAAAACTGTAACGAAAGGTTACTCAGCTAGATTTACACTTTGCTAAGTTGAAAAATCAATATTAGTAATTTTATCTCCTATTTGTATTTTTACGAAGATCATATATAGCTGTGGTCACAAAACAGACCTTTACCTAACGTAAAACTGATTTACCTAGGGCCATTTTTTATTGTTTCAGTTTGAATAAGTTAGAATTTGTGTCAAAGTGTGTAATGCACTAAAAGTACGTCTAAAACATCAGTTTATCTATGAATAATTAACACATTTATGGTAGTGAAAACGTTAAAATAGGTTAGTAAAAGCTCTAAAACACCACTTTTGACCTTGCAGATGTGACGTGTTCGGTCGCGTGACCTCAATTTGAGCAATCTGAACATGGTTAAGATTCGTTCTACAAAGGCGTAACAAGAGCCATAATTGGGACAGAGAGCGAATCTGAGGGCGTGGCCGGGATATGTGAATTTCACTAAAGTTATTTTTAGAGTTACAATTAAATGGAAGTCTAATTCCTGGGACGTCCGCACATCTTAATCGAAGCGCGCCAACCCTTGTATTGAATATTCAACATGACCTTGTATTCGACCGCGATTTACAGGCGTCTGGATTTCAGCATAAATATACCGGATGAGTCTATTGAAGGGCCTGGTGGGTGCGTTCCACAAAAAGAAGTTGCAGAAAGCGGTCCTACTCGTGAGAGCAAGATAAGCGAGGTTTTGTCTTCCGAAGAAGACTCCAATTCTGTTTCCTTCGGCGGGAAAGCTGTGAGAAAAAGTCCGCGTCTCGCGGTTAAAGCTTTAAAAGGTCTTCTTGAAAAGAAACAGAAGAAAGCCAAGGAATTATCCCAAGAGCAGTATCTTCGGGAACTCAGGACCTCCAAAGAAGTGCAGATATTAAAAAAGCTGGAGGAAAAAGTCTATCAATTTGACGCTTCGCTGCACTGTGAAATGGAAGCGATATCCGGCCATCACCAAAGTGCAGCTCTCAGCGTCTATCCTCGCAAGGAGAGGACCTTCAGTGGAAAACTTGGCACGTACCATCCAGTAAGATTACTTTTCTGTCCATCAGGACATTATAAATTACAGGTATTCACCCATAAAACTGTCGACGAGGGTCAAGCTGACTTGAACGATCGATTGTCTGTGGAGCGAGTGATTGAGGTTCTTCGATCACATTCAGGTTTCGTTATGTGCCATGGAATGTCAGACTACGATGCTATCTTCGCGGATATTCGCATTCAACCGTCAAACATGAAAGAAGAGCTTTGGCCTTGGAGACGCACAAGTGCTAGAAAGTGCAAGTTGTGATACAAATCGAGGAAGCTGGATTTGGCCGACGAAATGTGCGACATATGCAGCGAGTGTAGACTTGCGAGGAGACAAATACTTGTTGTTCGTGACAGAAGAACGAGCTCGCTAGAAGAAGAGCGCATTGAAAGACAGCAGGCGTCGTCGTCCAAAGTTAGATTGTCCTGCTTGAGCCCGGAAGCCGAAAATTGAGGCATGAGAACGTTCGAAAAGAGCGAAAGAATTTCATAAGAATCGCGGAGCGAATGATCAGTACAACATCTGTGACAGTCAACCAACAACAGAATAGCGAGCTGGTGAAACTAGTTCAGTCAATTGAATAGTGCAATGAAGGACAAGAAGGTTTAGCGAAAGTAGTGGAAGAGGCTGACAATCACAAGCCCGGTACTGGAGCGGTTATCCGTGAAATGTGGCAGATGGAGAAGGAATCATTTTTCAAGGACCAGGCCAAGAATGGTAAGTCAAGAAGTTTAAGTTTCCTTTTTTCAAAAACACAAAGTAAACATCATTCATTACCATATTTCACCAGAGTTACAGTATGATACTCAAAGAGCCGTATTTCTTTCATACTATTTTAAAAACAAAGTGTGGTAGTAAAGCAGGTAGTTTGTAAGACAAATTAACGCACATGTACAAATGTACAATCAGTGAAAAATACTCTTGATACCAGTTGATTAACAAGTAAAGTGATACTCATTATGCCACCCTTTTACATTGAAATCATTGGTCGGAACCTTGAAAAACGCTCATCAGAGCTCGCTGCGTTTCCTTTTGCCTTAACTATATCTATATAGACTATGTACGATGAATGAAGGTTGGCAATAAATAGATGAATCTGTCTAAAGCAGAGTGTTCTTTTTCGATTTTAAGAAAATAATATTGGTTCGTTATCCGGTTATTTACATGTCGGCCATGTGCATAAATAATTTTTTTTCTGTTTATGTCAGTCCCCATCGAGTCATTTCTTTCTATAAGTGGTCGTCTGCAACGATAAGAGTTGGTAAGTTTTTTATTTAATTAATTTTCATATGCTTTTCCAGAGAAATTTTTGCCAGAAACATGCATCAAAGGCATGAGTTTACTAGTATAGGGTTGCCCTGTATACATGAGTCCAAATATCAGAACAAAAACAACCAAAAAAAATTGCTTGACAATGTGTCATAAACACAGAAAAAAACTCTTGGTCTATTTCTTGATTTACATGTACAAGGGAAAAGGAGACCATATAATTTGTGTTTTATACAATTTAATGTACTGTACATAAATTATTGTGTAATTTCACTTCTTTCATTCAATAGCTCTTGCTATCTATGCCAGAAGTCCAGCAGCATTTCGTGCTGTTCGAGACCTAGGCATCCTGCAAGTACCGTGCACCAAATATCTTCAACGTATCATTAGCAAAAATGCTGATGGGCCTGGGATCCATGAAGACTACATTGCTCATCAAAGGCAAGAATATGAAAATTTCACCAAAATACAGGTTGATACAGGAAAGAAAAGACCATTGGGCATTGGTGTCCTGATTTTTGATGAGACAAAGGCTAGTAAAAGCAACCATAATAAAGTGTTAATATAAGTATAAATAAATTAACAAATATAGCTGCTGGTTCATGTATTTCTGGGTCTTTTTGTTTTGTTCTTTCCTATAATTATATCAGGCTTTATTTAAAGAAAAATTTTTTATACAGTAGAAAATCTTTACACTTGTAAAGGTCAGCTAAGTAAGTGCGGAAAATTAAAACTATGAATTTCTGGATGTCCAAATTGGCAAAAGTTAAACACAGGACAGAACAAAAAATTAAGTCATTATTTTAGTGCAATCATCTTTAGTGCAAGCAATTTAACAGTTACTTCAACAACGTTGCAATAATTAATTTAGTTGATTTTACCTGGAAGCATTTACTTTACTTGAAACACAGGTGCAGTCAAAGATTGTTTGGAATTCAATGAATGGGACCATTAGGGGCTATGCTATGAGTCCAGAGGAATTGCCTCGGCTACATGATGTGTATATGAGTGTTGGAGGGGATTATGATCAACAGAAACTCTTATATATCCTTCAATTTTTGTGGAGAGATTAAACGTCAAAGTTTCATGTTATTGGTCCTTATTTCATCTTACTCAGTTTGTCTGGTGTACGATCCTTTTGGCATCACTGGTTTAAAAGCAGTTTTCCCTCTCTGGTAACCTTAGCCAGTCAACTGTTGGTGGCCGTCAAGGAAGTAATGCATGTACCCTTATTGCTTCGCTGTTTGGCTTTCAGTTTGGCAAACATGGTCTGCCAGAGTTAACTGCAAGCACCCTACCAAGTCAGTGGTTTGAAGTACCGGCTCAGGAAATGTTCGAAGGAAATGCTCTGCATGATCTGCTGTTTGATAGAGAGGCTAGAAATCTTGACATAGAAGATGCTGTGGAGATGATTTTCATATTTCAAGTTATGATCAAGCCATTGGGTTTGATTTGCAATCAGAAGATTTTTCATCTCTGATCACCACTTTGCAAGCAGGGGCAAGCCGGCAACAGAAGCAAGTGGCTGTTATGATCTCTAGCCTCCGCACTGTGGCAGTTCTAATTTGGGAGACAGAAGCCATTGCAATTGTAGATTCCCATTCCCATGGCCAGCGTGGAGCCATGGTAGTCTATGTAACCCATGGACAGGGTAGCTGTCGTGATATTGTAAATTGGCACTCAGGGGTGATGCAAAAATTCTTCAATGAAAATCTAGGCTTGTGCACTCTTACATTTGTTTCTTATGATCGCACGTAGGCCTTTTGCCATAAAAGTTAATCCAAGTTCTTTGACTTTAGCGAATGGGGATAACAGTACATTAAACTTAACATGTAAGAGTTTTTTAAGGGTCATGTATTGCTTGCCCTGTAAGCAATTACATTTTTGCTGTATGACTTGGCTTGCAAAAAGAGAATTTTTTCACAGGTATGCCACAGCTCATACAGGCAAATTGTAGCCTCTGGTGGCTGGGTAGAATGTGACAGGTGTTAAAGAAGGGAATTTTTCAATGTAGATCACACATGCAGATCGGGAGCATCACATAACTGAACTGACAGAAAGAAAATTTAGTTTTATTAGAGATACTTACCTTAAAAACTGAAGTAAAGAGCGTAAATGTTTTTGGGGTTAGAAACTAGGGCCAGGCTTCCCTTATAAGTTTGTTTTCTTTAGCCCTCAAAATTTCTCTAACCTTAAAGTATGTTTTGTCCTGACCTGTGTGATCACATCATGTCTCCGAGTTCCATACTTCTTACATGAAAATTAATAGAGTCTACCTTTTCTTAGTAATACTAAATGTCTTTAGGTTGTCTCTCAGTGACTGACCACCTTCAACAACTTTACCAGATTTGGCCAACTCCTTCTCAAATTTTCCTCTGAAGAACTCTTTTGTTCTTGTGTTACATAGTTTGTGAAGTATATCACGGTATCTTATTAATTACAGAAAAAGGATAAGTTGTAGTTAATGCTCTACATTTTCCTATTGACCATTTGAAAGATTTTAACAATTGCTCATCATTATACACATTAAAGTGAACTACTTCCAAAAAATTGTTTTTGTGCTTGTTTAGTTTCCTCACATTCACGTATTCTCTGATTGTCAAATCAGCATCCCTAACAAAGTTAAGAAAATCCTTCTTCACAAAAGTCAAATTACCCTCATCAAGCAGTTTTAGAGCTTGAGAAAGACTGTTTTTGTCAGATTCTTTAAGTTTCTCCAAAATATCCAGTTCAAGCTCCATGTCAATCCTTCTTTGCGAGGTGACCTTTCTCTTGCCTTTCTTTTCTGACAGGGTATCTTTTCTTAGGTTAATTATTTGACAGAGAGCTGCCCCTGACATTCTGTACAAAGTAACATCATCCTCTAGTAAAATGCTCTGCTGAACCTGATCTACAGGCTTAGCAAGATTGTACGATTCGGACTGGGCGAAGTCGTAAACAAGAGAGTGCACAATTCCCGTCACGGCCCGAATTGTAGCGGATGAATGGTTAATGGCAAGTCGGTAAACACTGGAGCACATACCTCTGAATTTTTTGATGAACCTTCCAAATAGCTTGTTAGAGTGTTCATCCAGTGCGATGTCAAATGAAGTTTGCGGTCTTTCTTTTCTTCCTCTACAACTGCAGATACATGTTCAATGTAAACCGAAAACATGTGATTCACCAGATTTCATAGCTCGTTGTAGCGAGCCTCGAGTATTTCCTCGATAAGCTTTCGATGGGTTTCCAATTGTTTCATGACTGGTTGTTTACAAAGCTGTTCCAATAAGAAATTCCAGCACATGGGACGTTTACCCTCTAGTTTCATTATAACTTCGTCTAGTTCCTTTTTTGTCAGCGTCTTTGTTGCTTTCTTTTTTTGATTCCCTCCGCGATTTCCTTGATACTTTTTAGTGTTTTTGTCTTTGTTGGAATTACTGGTCGTGCTTCACTAGTACCGGGAACGACTTTCGGCTCCCTCGACTTTTTTGCGCGACGATTAATATTCCCCGCTCCCTGTTGGCTTTTCGCTTTAGGTTTCTTTCTTCCACCTTTATTTGGTGCCAAAGGTCCTGCACCGAAATCACTATCGTCGCTGTTATCGTGCGTAGCGCTTGTTGAAGTTGAAAGTTCGCTATCAGCATCGCTGTCCGCGCCGGACCTCAGTTCCTCCTCAAAGTCTGATATTTCATCGAGGGAATCATTCCACTCCAAGGAAATCGTGGAATCGACCTCCCAATATAGATTATCGGCATCATCTTTTAAGATAAAACCTTTCCCGTGGATAAGAAAATCACTGTCATCGATAAATCTCACCTCCACGCGCGACGCCATTTTTTTGTCACATCTTTTCTTGGATGACTCTTGACATCACGGATTAAAGTTTGCGGACCTCTCGGAAAACCAACTTCCGATAAATGCAAGGGTCTAAATAACGTTAGTGAAATTCACATATCCCAAGGGCTTGACTGGGCGTTTCCGTCTCTGTCCCAATGATGGCTCTTGGGTGTAACGATATTTGTAGATTCAGGTCAAAATAAACGTTTAATTTACGCATTATCAGTGGTCTTGTATCTTAACCTCGTTTCCATGAATTTAAACAGGTGACCTATTAAAATAGCCGCTTAACTCGTAACCTATACCACAATTCAACTCTACTAACCAGCTGACATTGATAAGCAGGTCTTGTTCTATCAAAATCCACTATCAAACCTTTTCTGACCCGATCATTGTACGAAACCCTTATTTTAGGGTCCTGGCTTCCGGACTATATGCCAAAGCAACGAATGACAATCAATTAAAAGATCTGAAAACAAGCACATGGAAACTCTTTATGTTTAATCAGACCGAACTCCCCGCTCTCGGCACGACAACTCTTCTCACTAAAAATCTTAAAAACGGCCAACTAACAGACTGGATACTGGATATCGGCCATGGTCGTAGCGCGCAAGCGAAATGGAAATATCCGCCTGTGTATAGACCCGAAACCGCTGAATGAAGCACTAAAGAGGAACCATTACCCTCTCCCAGTCATCGAAGACCTTCTACCTCGTCTGACGGATGCTAAGATCTCTACTGTCGTTCATGCTAAGAATGGATTCTGGCACGTGCCTCTCGACCGTGAAAGTAGCCTACTTACAACCTTCGCCACACCCTGGGGTCGATATCGCTGGACCAGGATACCATTCGGGATATCACTAGCTCCCGAAGAGTTTCAGCGTCGCTTAGACAACACTATGGAAGCCCTAGATGGGGTATAACCCATATACGACGATATTCTAGTCTTCGGCTGTGTAAATTCGAAACAGTCCAAGTGTAACGATTTTTAAGTCAAAGCTTAAGACACATCTATTCAAGCTGGCTTACAGTTTGTTTTGATATTTTGTCGTTTATCATTTTAATATTTGTAGTTAATAATGTTGTAAAGCGCTTTAGAATATTTTATGATTTTAGCGCTTTAGAAATGTAAATTATTATTATAAACACTAAAGAGGAGGCTACAGCCGATCACGACCGCAAGCTGAACTCTCTTCTTCAGCGCTGCAGAGATAAGGGGATCAAACTCAACAAAGAGAAGCCCAAGTATCGACAAACAGAGGTTACCTTTATGGGCCATGTAATCTCTGCTGACGGTCTAAGACCGGACACAGCAAAGATTGATGCTGTAATAAACATGCCAACTCCACAGAATAAGCAAGATGTTCGCCGTCTACTCGGCATGGTCAACTACCTACAAAAGTTCTCGCCGAATCTCTCCGATGCCACTTCTGATCTAAGGAACCTCCTCCAGGAAGACGTACTGTTCCACTGGGACCCACACGACCAAGGCGAGAGAGTAAAGCAACTACTAACGACTGCACCTTTGCTGAAATTCTTCAACCCTAAAGAAGAAGTTGAGCTGCAGTGCGATGCGTCGGAAGGGGACTTGGGGCATGCCTGCTCCAAAAGGGGCAGCCCGTCGCCTATGCTTCCAGATCCCTTACCACAGCAGAAAAACAGTACGCACAATCTTCTAATACATCGGCCATTCAAGTCTTTCTTAATTGATGTTTCAATTGTATGCATTCACCCTGTAAAATATTTATTCTTAAAATTACGACAAACAACCCGGTACAACTTTCATAGCACTCGTAAATCTCAACCTTAATCTAACGTAATTTATATAAAGCTTATTCTTATTGTTATAAATAACTAAATGAATAAATAAATACACTCATTGGCATTTTTCCTTTGCAGTTAAGCTAATCTTAAAGAGCAAAAAAGTGAAAAGAACCAGGGACAATTTGGTAGACAATTTGTCGGTCAATTTTCAACCCAGTGGAAAAAGAAACCGGAGACAAAAGCATAAATAATTTTGATACTTCTTTACTAAGAAAAGTTTGAAGGTTTTTGTGTGCAAAGAGTACCTGCATCTGAATGAAACAAATGGTTTACTTTGAAAGTAATTAAAACTTGCTTGAATTGAGTATGTTAGCATTAATATATTAAGTACATGGAAGTTACAGTCAACATAGTACTCTTGCAGTAGTGGATATAATCATAAGTGTTCCCCAGTTAATGTTTGAGTCAGAGTGATTAATATGCAAAAAAAAAAAACATCAGTGAAGTATAGAATTGGAACTTGAAATTAATTTGAATTTTAACCAGAATAATGTTAAAATTCAAAATTAGAACAGTTGGTATTTGTACAATGTAAAATTTGGAAAAATGGATCGAGTTTTAAGTTGATTGTTATACAAACAATAGCCTCCATTTGGCTCGAAAATATGCCCGGATATTTGTCCGTGAATATTCTCTGTTGCGAGAAGCGAACAGTTTTTCCAAGAACGCAGCTCGAGAAAAACTGTGATCTTCGAGGAACAGATATGACCAAGGACAAATAGCCGAGCTTATTTTTTTAAGCCAAAAGGAGGCTATTTTGTTCATTATCCTTCAAATAGTTTTCAAAACACGCAAATTAGGAAATATCCAGTAGGATATCACATTTATAACAATCGCATGCAAGCGAAAATATTTGATGGATTATTAGCACTGATAATGTTCATTTTTACTACAATACTGTCATGATAAATATATATAAATCAATAAATTACTTAACTGTGGTTATTGAAGTACTGTGTCATGATAATGCACCCATGTGCAGCCTTGATTGACACCAATTTTTTTTTTTTAGTTTTTGGAAAATGGAAATCAACACTGCACACTACCATGAACCAACGGTGGCCTTTATTAATGTTCCTTTTATTTTGGCTTTTATCTGGAGTCTTTTTTATCTACATTTGAAATCACATTTCAAAGAGTCCTTCATTGCAATTATTATCATCACTTTTACAATTCTTGCAAAATAGATGGAAAAGCGTTTTTATCAAAGAAAGTAATTTTGGTGTGGACGGTGGAAATCAAATCACCATACACACAGAATAGTGCCAAGCGTCCTTTAAGCCTTTCACTCCCAAGAGTTACTTTATAGATTTTACTGTCTACTAAGTCAATTATTAATTCATTTTAAATTTAAATATGCAATGGTGGTAATAAGTTTTTATCAATACGATAGCTTCTAACAATGCTCTTATGGCCACCATTTAACGCATACTATTGAGTATAGATGATTAATCATGCAAGAAACTTGGAAGAGAGCGATGTAAATTTCATGTGTCGTAATATAATTATCATTTGTACTTGAAGGGAACCTACACTCTACTCTTAGTTGAAATTGACTTATGTTTAAAAAAAAATACTCCTACCAATCTCGTGCCCAGAGGCCGCTTTTCTTTTGGTCCGCACCAAGAACCATAGTTAGTAGAGGGGACTGGTTAGGAAAACCGGCGAACATCAGAGGAAGAGATTATTGTTCGATTTTAGAGAGATCACGTGGTTAGGAAAACCGGCGAACATCAGAGGAAGAGATTATTGTTCGATTTTAGAGAGATCACGTGATAATGACCGTGCAATACGTTTTTTCAAAATGGCGTCGGAGATAGTATGAGGTTGTTGTCGAGTCACGAAAACATCGCAGTTATCTTTCTGTAAAATAGTTAAAATCGTTATCAAACTAGTTACTTATGTATACGAAATGCCAGGCGACAATTGTGCCGTATTTGGATGCGGATCATGCAGGAATACCAAAGGAATCGGGATATGGAAGCTCCCAGCTCCGAGAAACGACGATTATAAACAGTGGCGAGAACAGTGGCTGAATGGGCTGACAAAATCACGAGTAGTGGATAAAGACCTCCAAAGGCTAATCGACAATGATAGAGTGTATACATGCGAAAAGCATTTCGCACCTGATGACATAGAAATCTGTAAGTAGTGCAGGTTTATGCTTTAATCTATCGTTGTTGACAGATGAGAACATACTGCTCGCGAACTTTAATATAGTCTCAACATTCTTGGTGAACTTTTAGAGCAAATTCTCCTTTTCTCTCTCTCTCCTAGTTCATTCGGAAAAGATGACGAAGAAAAAGCCAAAGTTTGGAGCTCTCCCAACGGTTAATATACCCAAGAAAAGCCGCGATTCAAGGAGGCCTGTGATGAGACCGTCGAGGTCCATTGTCAGAGATCATGAAGACAGCAAGATCAACAAACGAATCTACAAGAACTTCGAAGGACTTTGTGTCAGAGTAAAATCTCTGAAAACTCTTTCCACCTGGAAATTAGAACAACTAAACGACAGAATTCTTATTAAAAGGGTACGTGATTCGTTTTTATTACCTGAACTCAAACTAATAATCGACGACAGTCTGGGGTTCACTATCAAGGTGTATGGATGCTTATTACCTGAAGACCACGAACTTTATTTAAACTGCTTTACGTCTGTGATGAATGTGTCTGTTTCTAACCTTGTCAAGGATATGGAGAGGTATTTTATTTGCCCTGGTGTTGAACCTTTAACATGTAGTGATGTGTTACAGCATGTCATTCCAAAGTTTGTGGATCACTTGAAGGAAGAAGAACCATTCCCAAGTAAACAGTACTGGCGTGCTAAGGGATGTGAACTTCTGTGTGAAGACAGTAACCAGCAGTGCATGCCTTGCTCCAAATTTTCTCATGCAGTGGGTAAAACAAATAGATCAAAGCTGAAAAAATTATCAGAGCCTGCTCACATCAACTCTCCAGTATCCCAAACACCACCTGAGAGAATTAAACTCGCACTCCAGATGCAGAGATTAAAGTGTGCAGAACTTGAGCAACAGTTGAATGAGATGAAGGCTGAAATAAAGAATTCCAGCATCGAGGGTGGCCATGAGCTCAGCAAGGATCTGACATCAATTCTAGGGAAAACCAATGCTAGAATATCTCCATTTATGGAGTTATTTTGGCAGCAACAGAAAAAAATGTTTTCAAGCAGTGCAACTGGAGTGAGGTTTCACCCTATGATAGTAAGGTACTGTTTGTCCTTGGCAGCGAAGTCTCCATCTTGTTATGAGGAATTGAGAAACAGTGGAATTCTTGTGTTACCCAGTCAACGGACTCTGCGGGATTACAGGAACTTTATACGGCCAAAGAGAGGTTTTCATGAAAGTTTCCTGCAAGAACTTAAAGAAATGACAGACACATACTTTGATGTACAGAGGTACATTGTGTTACTCTTTGATGAGATGAAGATAATGTCAAATCTTGTCTTTGACAAGGTTACTGGTGAACTTGTTGGTTACGTGGACTAAGGGGATCCAGACATTAATTTTGCAACACTTGATATGGCAGATACAGTTGCAACACATGCACTTGTATTCCTTGTCAGGGGTGTTTGCACCGAGTTGAAATTCAGTCTCGCTTACTTCGCAACTAATGGAATCACAGCTGTCCAGTTAATGCCTCTATCATTCTGGATCTGGTACATGTACTAGGTATGTTTCATGTTCAGGTATTATTTATATTTTTATTATTACACTAAACCAAAGATAAAGATTGATGATGACAAAAATTCTTCTTCCCCGCCACCTTTTATAAATAATGACAGCTCCCTACACTGAAATGACTTCATGACTCAGTAACAACAAAAAGATCCAATATTTTTGCTGGGATATTGGAATAATAAAATAATAAAGTTATATTAAATTTAACAAACTGACGCCAGGTTTTCATACCTCTGTGCTCTTATTGTTTTTTTATGATGACAAGTTGGCATATTGTCCGCTCTCGCTCGTTGACGCATCACATAAACTATAAATTCATATCTCTTTCCACTTATTGATAATAAAAATTAGCCAATGAGTGCGCAAAAATTTCTGCATTTATCGCAAAAACACTATTTTCATTACCGGTACCATATATATTTCAGGTACATGTGGAATGATGGGCACTACTTGTTGTGGCGACATATTGTCCAACTCTTTTACCAAGATGTGGAAAATGGTTTGAAACTGCTCCCAAGACTCACTTTTGACCACATCAAACTCACATCCTACTCAACGATGCGTGTCAACCTGGCAGCTCAAGTACTCAGCGCATCTGTAGCAGCTGTCCTCAACACATTCAGCCCACCTGAAACAGCAGGTACTGCCAAGTTATGTGAAATGGTAGTAGACTCTTTCTTTGATTGCTTGAATGTACGCAGTACACAGGAGCATCAGAGGAAGAGAAAACCTTTCCTTGCCCCATACACATCCACTACAGATCAGAGATTTGACTGGTTTGAAGGTGAATTCCTAACATACCTGAAAGAGTGGAAGCAGAGTACCCTGAACCGACCAGGCAATTTCACTGCAAATGCCAGGAGCAGAATGTTCCTGTCTTGGCAAACATTTGAAGGGATGCAGATAACAAGCCACTCCGTTGTTGAGGCTACTAAGTTCCTACTTCAAGAAGGAGTGGAACATGTTTTGACAGAGCGATTTTGTCAAGATCCAATTGAAGAATATTTTGGAAGTCAGCGAAAGATCGGAAGAAGAAATGACAACCCAGACATTCGAATGTTTGGTTATAATGACAACACCATTCGAATCCAGCATTCTGTTTCATGTCAGTCTGGAAATACTAGAGGGAGGCATGGGTTAATGTTAGCAGTGACCCTCTACCAAAGAGAAAAACGAAATGACATTTGAGATAATGAAACAATCCTGAATGAGTTACGAATTATTTATACACTAGCAAATCTTAGGACTACTGTAATAAGGATATCATTTTTATCATGTTCGATGTCTAACAAACATTTAAAACATATCAAACAAACATTTAGCTTTAATGAAAAAAAAAATCAATGTCATTAGCAGGCTTTTGTATCGTAAGCTTTACGAAGATGCTTAAAAACAGTTTTATCAATAACCTTATTTGTTTTGCACAACAATAACATATTCAATAAGAAATATGAAGGCCATGCTCAGATATCGTAACTGTAATGTATGCAAAATTTACTGCCATCATATACGTGGAAAGTATCAAAAATCAAACTTCAGTTTAAATTTGTAATAGACTGATTGTTAAAATATCTGAACTTGGCTCACTACATCTTGAGGGAAGACAATGTTATGTTGAAATACAGCCATTGGAGTGTAATAAAATGGCAATCATTAATATCACTGCCTCTTGAATTATGTGTGACAGTGAGTAAAACGTTTACTAAGGCTGTCGAATCTCAGAATCTTTGCTTCCTCTGCTTATTTGTGTTCTTAATACCTTCTCCTTGACTAGTTTCGTCTCTAATTCGTACTTCTGAACAACATCTCGAGCAAATGAAAATGACCGAACTCTGATGTACAGGTGAATAATGTTCTGTAGCACATCCTTGGCCACCCTATCATCTACTTTAAGTTCTGAATTTGCCTTCATGCAGTTGAAAGCTGCTAATACTTCACTATCATTAGTTGATTTAGACTTTATCTCATTAATGTCAATCCCTGTTACAAGACAGTTGGAAGTTAAAAATCTAAAGTACTTTTCAGTCCTAATAAATATTGTTTGTGCAGGTTTTGTGATTTCCCAGAGTCCTCCACGGTTAAGTGATGAAGTAAGCTTGTGATTTTCTGTGATTATATGCTCTTGCTTTTTGCCAGCTTTTAAAACAGCAATTGACTGCTGGCTCGCTCTTGATTCACCCAGTTTTGAGATGGTGTGTTTGTTGTATAATTTGTGCAACACATACCCTCCAACATACTGCAAACCTGCCATTTCTTTATCACATAGCTTAATTTCAAAGTCCTTGACAGGAACAAAAGACTTCTCTTTACTATACACAAGCATAATATCAGCGCTGCCAAGCTACTAAGATATAAACAAACAGCTACTTTTTCGTAGAGAGTCAGGTTTATGAAATACTGATTTGCTTTTCTCTCTTTTACAGTCCATTCGGAAAATATGACAAAGAAAAAGCTTCGATTTGGAGCTATTCCAACGCAAAATCTGCCGAAGAAAAGTTATCAAAGGGAACCAACACAAAGTAGAGATGTCCCATCGGAACGCCCGTTTGTACAAGACGTTCCCGCTACGAACTCATTTCATAAGACCCTTCAAGAATTTTGCAACAGAGTAAAAGAACTTAAATCCCTTGTTAACTGGATTTCCAAGTTTTTTGTTGACAAAGCTGTTTTCAAGAAGATGGCCGCGCCTTTTATGTTACCACATCTTGAAGTTGGTGTACATGACAGTCTGGCATTTACTGTTAAAGTGTATGGATGTTACTTGGTTGATGATCATCCTTTATATCTCAAGTATCGTCGATCTGTGCAGAATGTCACATTATCAAACGTGATTAAAGAGCTTGAAGCATTCAAGTTATGTAGTGGAGTACAGGAATGTGGACTAACTGGCAAACTGTTTCATCATGTTGTCCCCTTAAGTGCTACTGATTCAGACAGTAATACTTCTGACTCTGAGGAAAAGGAAGAACGACCACGGGAACAGTTTCCCCATATGGGATTTTGGAGAAGCAAGGGTTGCCTTCATCTCCAGGAAGAAGAGATCTATGTGCTGTGCAATGAATCAACAAGAAGTATTTACCAAGCCCATAGTTCAAAGTGCCTAAAGCCTGCAAGCTCAATGCTCCAGTGTCTAAGAGAGACCCTGAGAGAATAAAACTAACTTTACAACAACACAGACTGAAGTGTGCACAGCTTGAAAAGGAATTGCATGAAATGCGTGCTGAATTACAAAAGTCAAGCATTGAGATAGACAACAAACTGAGTAAAGAGTTCTGTCAAGATCCTGTAGAAGAATATTTTGGAAAGCAGAGGCAGCTTGGCCGCAGGTGTGACAATCCAGATATCAGGACCTTTGGCTACAACAGCAACACTATTAGAATTGAAAGGTCAGTCTCCTGCCAGAGTGGGAACACAAGAGGCAGAAGGACACAAAAAAAGCCTGGGTTAATGTGACCAATGAAAAGCTACCATGTAGAAAAAAGCAAAGAACTGTTTAGCCTATCATATTAAATACATCGCCGTATTCCATGATTTGACTTTAAATTCCCTGGATATATAATAGTTGTGGGATGATCTGGTTATTTTATGGTTTTAGATAGAAAATTCGGTAACAATTTCATGAACAGGAACTTAAAAAAATACTATTTTGGATGAAGTCTATGTAATGGTTTGACATTTAATTGCTTTTATTAATCTTGCCTTGGTTCTTCTTGGCTCCTGTACATTTCTTTGCGGAAGGACTTGGATTTAGTTTGTTGTGTCTGAAGCTTGTACTTTTGAATTGTTACAGATGGAATTCAATTCTATCCACACCATGGGCTCCAGTAGGGCAATTTCCATTATTCATTTGATTATGGATTCAAAAGCAGAGGCATGACACATCATTGTGAACACCATAAGACAGTATTTCACACCAGTTTAAGTTCCAAGGTATTTTAACAAAATTTACAACAGCAAAAGGGCGCATTAATTCAAAACTTAGACGTGTTAATATGATTAACAGATAAATATGCAAAATCTGTTGCTACCATTTTAGTTGTAGGCATACGTGCGGTATGTTCATGGGGCAACGAGAGCAACCCTGTAACTTTTCAAGCAAGGCTACCATATGCAGCAATTCCACAGGAGGACATTCTGTATTACTACATGAATACTGAAGGGAATGATGTTCCATTTGACTCTGCCATCCACATTCTGAAAAGAAAGCTTTTCCTTCTAATTATGAACCAAGCCCTTGGGATCATGGTAAAACTGAGAGGAAGTTGCTTTTCATTTAACTTTCTGCCTTTTTTTTATTCCATTCCCCTAATACTGTCCAGGTAGTCATATCCAGCCACAATGCACATCTCGAGGAAATTTTCCTGGCTGAGTTGTAGGTGTTGCAAAGCCTTATCCAACCCTATCAGTTGACGATGACCACCAAGTTTTAACTTGAACAACACCTATTGGAACATGGTAATAAAATATTAAAATATCTCATGATAAATCACTAACTTATATTACAATGTGCCATCGCGAGGCAGAAGAACAATTAAAGTTTTTTTTCTAGTGATTTCAATACAAATAGGGGAGGGAGGGGAGTCATTTAGCTGTCACTGACACAAAGATATGAAGATAGTTAAAATCAACTATTATGTATTAATGAACGGAACATGTCAAGGTTAATTTGTACCCGTAACCTATCGTGTATGCTTATTTGCATGGATGTGCAAGAATGCATGCTTGGATTGCTTTATTTAGAGATTATAGAAGAAATGAAGAAGGTAAATAATAAATGCGAAGATCAAAATATGGAATAAAAAGAAAGGAAGTGAGGGAGATCTATGAAGTTCAACAGACACTACTTGTAAGCTCACCTTTTTACGTCCATAGGCAAGAAGGTCTGAATCCTATTTAATTTTCTGCCCTAAGCATGAATTCAAAACACTGATGCAAGACAATCATTACAACAAAAGTAGTAAGGGGTTATAGTTATAGCACTGCTTCTCATAGGCATAAAGCTGTGCAATACTTATAATAATCGGTTTAGACAGAAGCATATACATAGTTTAGGTGATGTGCTTATGGTTAAAATAGTTTGTACCTTGCTCTTTTCTCTGCTCTTGTTTCTTTCCTTTGCCGTCGAAAACTATCAACGGAGTAATATCATTTCGGTACAGTAACCCCAGATATGATGAGAAAATACCCTGAACTCTATAGAAAATTAAAAATAATCAATGCTATAGGGAAATCCGAAAGTGTCAAACACAACCTCACGTAAGCCATGTCCTCACCGTCGATCGTCGCCATGTTGCTGATAACTCAAAGAAATTGTCTTGTTAAGCCAACAAGAGGCATCGACTGCGGCTACGAGGCCTTCTAAAGACTGCAAATTCGTTTTTTCTGTTACCGCTTTCAATAATGGAAGAAGGGTTTCAATTCCCATTCCAAAACTACTGAAATATACTAACTCTTATGTTCACGCGACCGTATCGAGGATGTAATGAGCCGTTTCACATTTTTACCAATGATCCTGCCCACCTGTGATGCACACCGCCTGCCTGGAAAATGTCTCTCAGCATACCCAAATGTGAGGCCTTGAATATCTCTAGGAAGAAAATTCTCACCACCTAACGGGTCCCCATTGGCAACAGTTAGCGAAATTAAAGACTTGCGAATAACCGTCACCAATACTCTCTACTGGTCTCAACATAGAAAGCTGATCTCCTCTAAAGCAAATAGAACGCTTGGCCTTATTCGTAGGGTCTGTAGAGATATCAATGATCTTGACATGAAGAAACTTTTATACTGTTCAATTGTTCAATCACAACTAGAGTACGCTTGTGAACTATGGTCACCCTACACGTCAAAGGACAAACTATTGCTAGAAAACGTTCAGCGGAGGGCCACAAAGTTTATCTTGAATTATCTAAGGGATGTATTCCTATAGGAATCGGCTGCTTAAACTTTCTCTATTACCACTAGTGCCTTGTAGGTTATAAGTAAAATCTTAAAAATAATACGTTGATTAACGGGAAGCCAATGAAGATTAAAAAGAACAGGCGTAATGTGATCATGCTTTTTTGTAAGTGTGACGAGGCGCGCCGCGGCATTCTGGACGTGTTGTAGCTTTTTTATAGTGGAGACTGGTAGGCCATACAAAAGGGAATTACAGTAATCCAGCTTCGAAGATACAAACATATGAACCACCAATTCAGTAGTGGTCGCTGAAAGATATTTCCTGATATAGCTAATATTTCGCAAATGATAAAATGAAGATTAGCAATGTCAGTAATATGATCGTTAAAGCAAAAATGGCTATCAAACATAGTGCCGATATTGCTCGCCTTTTGCACGGAATGAATAGTCTCACCAGCAACTGAAATTTCGTGAAGCAGTGGTCTTGGAAGATGTTTAGCGGAGATCACCAAAAATTCAGATTTGTCTTTATTTAATTTAAGGCGATTAACCATCATCCAATGATTAATTTCATTCACACAGCTCTCGATGCTAGAAACCGCTAGCTCCCTATCACCCAGTACGGTTGGTTGTAAAGACAAGTAAAGCTGTGAGTCGTCAGCATAAAAGTGATAGCTCAGGTTAAATTTCTTTACGATATCTGAAAGCGGCGAAGTATAAAGCAAATACCAAATGAGTCCCAAGACAGATCCTTGTGGCACTCCACATTTAAGGTCATGTTTCGTAGAAGTACCACCATCGACGGAGACATATTGCGAGCGATTCGATAAACAAGATTGCAACCATAATATAGGCTTTCCAGCTATCCCAAACCGTACACGTAAACGAGAGAGGAGGATGGTATGATCGACAGAAAGAATATCATTGTGAACACGAATAAGTACAGTTTCAGTACTGTGATATTGCTTGTACGCCAACTGGAATGTCTCATTTAACTCGTATTCGTTAATGTAGGAGATAAGTTGATTAGCTACCAATTTTTCAATTGCTTTGCTAATAAATGAAAGATTCGATACAGGGCGATAATTGGAGAATTGAGTTTGATCCAAAAAAGGTTTCTTAAGGAGTGGGCGTAACATGGTAACCTTGACTTGCGAAGGCATCTGACCAGATACCAATGAGATAATTATTATTTTGGAAATGAAATGCAACAGAACACTTAGTGCATTTCTTGTAACATAACCAGGAAGAGGATCAAGAGCACATGACTTAGCAGCCAGATTCATGATACATGTATGAACTTCGTCCGCTGTTACCGTTTTGAAAGTATCAAAAGAATATGGACAGGCGTTGTCAACAACAGGAACTGTATCTCGATGAGAGAAAGCAGCAGTCGTTATATGACCCCGTATTCTATCTATCTTTGTAGTGAAGTACTCAATAAACTTATTCAATATCCCCCCTGCAAATCGCCCACTGATCTTGCTGACAACTGTTTTCCTTTGTAGATTGTTTGCCTCGAACCCGGAACTCGTTCGCAAGAACATGCACGGGATGTTCACAGACATGCCTTTTATGTACGGTATGCTTGCTGTAGTCGTAAGAGTTTCTGTGCTGTTTGTTTTGATAGTAGTAGTAGGTCAGTGAGTGTTTCGTTGGATGAAGTCGTTGTTGTAGTTGTTCTTTGAAAATACACAAGTAAAGGGTATTTGTTCTCATCGGATAAGCTGCCTGTTGTGTTGAATACTAGTTGCGCGCATCATGTTAAAGTTCTAGTAGTTGTGGCTTTGTGGGATGTAGGGTTGTAGGATGACTCGTCTAGTAATCTGTTGGTGTGTGTCAGTTTCCTGCAAACTGTTGTCCGTGGTAAGATGTCATCACGGCTTACCAGACATTCTAGAAAGGAAGTTTGCCATTTCCTTCAACATCTCTGATAACCTGTAGGTCAGTGTTTTTTCTGTCAAGGCGGTGGTGGAATGCGTCAATTTTGACATGTCGTAAGGCAGTGAATGTGTCATCAATGTAGCATAACCAAAGCGGTATCGTTTGTGGGTAAGTCGAAGGGCCCTTTCGACCTGCCCACAAACGATAATGCTTTGGTTACGCTATGTTGACGAAACCATTCACCGACATACGACACGACAAAATCGACGCATTCCACCACCACCTTCACGGACAAAACACCGACGTACAGTTTACCAGAAAAGTCGAAGAAAATAGCAAACTCCCTTTCTAGACTGTCTCATAGACAGGAAACTGACACACAGGCAGCAGATTACTAGACGAGTCATCCTACAACCCTACATCACACAGAGCCACAATTATCAGAGCTCTAACATGAAGTGCACAACTAGTATGCAACACGACAGATAGCGTATCCAATGAGAACAAAGACCTTCACCGTGTTTTTTCAAAGAACAACTACAATGACGACTTCATCCGATGAAACACTTGCTGACCTACTACTACTACCGAAACAAACAACACTGCAACTCCTACAACCACAGCAACCATACGGTACATAAAATGCATGCCTGAGAACATCTTGCGCATCTTACAACTGTTACAAGGATCGGAATTGTCTAGAAAGTTCGCGAAAGTCAATGTCACGCAATATCTTGTTTCAAAAATTTTCTAGAACTGTAACTCATCAGTTTAAAAATAGAGTTTATTGTAATAGTTATAAATAGTTACTATTGTAATGGTTATAAATAGTTACTTTTGGAAACTTCGAGACTCTCTTCGGATGCTTATATAAACAGCTCGCTAGTCAGTTTGATGCTGTGATTTGGGACTTCGTTCCCTGTTTGCGATCTACAAGCGATACTGTATGACAAGTGACAAGTGAAGGGATTTTCCCGTTCGGATGTGAGACTGACATTCTGCTGTCAAGTCCAGAGTTGTTTACCGTGGAGTGCGATACTGCGCAGGAAGTCTTCCGGAGATTTCGCCAAAGAGAAGGACAGTACTTTGCTTGTGATCAGATAAGTGTAGAGAAGTACATAGTTAATTTTAGTTGCATTGTTCCAAGAGTAGTCGTTAGCTCGTGTTAAGTTATCTCCCGTTGTTTACAGTTAAATAAATTGTGTTTCGTGGAAATAGCGAGGTGATTATCTTTCTGCCGGTAATCAGTTACCGTAACACAACCCTTCAATATCTGTGTCGCCCACAAACCCATCACCACACTACATCAGTTACTAAACAACATTCAAGACAAGGACAAACCGAGGAACAGACAGGGAGCAATTTATGAGATTAATTGCTCCGACTGCCAAGCCTTGTACATCAGAGAGACTGGCAGAAGCCTTGCAACCAAGACTGACCTAACACAGATGGGCCACAAGGAAAGGTGATGTCAACAATCACATCGCTGAAGATCATTGACTTACGAACCACAATATTGACTGGGACTCTGCACAATGCCTAACCTACCGCACTAACTACTTTCAACAACTGACCCTGGAAAGCTGGTTTACTAAACAGGTGTCAACTAATACCAGCTCCATACAAATGACTCATTCACGACATTAACATTACAAACGAACCAAACAAAATGACCCAACTTTACTGAAGGATTGAAATAGACTAATCACGACAGACTTACACACCACTTGAGTCATACAGCCAATAACATCACGGCAAAACCGACCAATCATTTTACACAAACTGGACTAAGAACATTCTACTGACAACAACTATTCACTTGACTCTGATGATGGCTTCCGCACAGGTTGTCAAAACGTCAGTCACCACCACCACCATCAACAATCCTTCTCAAGAGTACACTCACCCGGACGATCACACTACACTTTCACAGAAATGATATTATCATCTAAAGACTTGCATACTACCCTCTCGAGTAGTTTCCCTTGAGCACTAAGTAAAGATATTGGTCGAAGATTGTTAGGGTCCCGTCTATCCCCTTTTTTTTAATATGGGTATAACTGAAGATTCTTTCCACTGCTTGGGGGAACTTACAACAATCCTTGCGCTTTTTGAAGACCTCAAACAAGCCTTGGATAAGAGATCCCTGTGCCAGTCTAAGATCTTTAGATGAGATTTGATCTGGTCCAAGTAAGGTAATCTATTATCATTCTGGTCCAAATATCAACAAGTTTAAACTACAATTGAGGAATCAAATTAATATTTACTGAATGGACATTATATACCTTTTTAATGGTATTTCTGTGATTTTGATATATTTTTTATGACCTTGCATTTATGTCAATTACATTTTTTATCTTTTATTGCTATATTTCTATAGTTTAGTCCTTATTTAGGAGATCCTTAATATAGGTTAACCTCTGGGCTTCCTTTTTCTGAATAACAGTTATTTTAACAGTGCTTGTTATTTTTTAAAAAAAGTATTGTATTATATACACTACCCTTTTCTAACCAAAATGATACCAATCATGTCAGAGGAGAAAGCAGAAAGCATACTTGCCAACAGCTTCTGTAACATTCATGGAAAAGCTAGACGAAGTATTTCCATGGATTCATTCTTGGAGCACGAGACTAATTCTATAATGACAAACTTGGATCTCCTTGGGCCAAATTTCAAAGAAGAGTCTGCTCAGAGAATAGTAAGTCTAATTGGTGTCCATGATGGCATTTTCATTGATAGTAGTGTATATCAACATTGTAAGAAATCAAAAGATGACACCAGACTCAATGCTTTTCTGCACATCCCAGGAAGAGCAGGTTATTACTCCTTTCCAAAAATAAGTGCAAACCTTGTGAATGAAATAGAATATCGAGACTTGTGCAGATGGATACGTACAAGGCTACATGAATAGGCTGACATTAATTTTATGAAAATTAGGTGCTGTGAAGTCACTTCACACTAAAGCAGACAGCATATCACAGTTACAGTTACAACAAAAAAATGGATGGTCATTTGTCACCATGTACTCGAGAGGGGTAAGTTAGTTACTTAAAGTATCACTTAAAAAAACACAGTTGTAAATTTTGAGGATATGACATGGCTTTGTCACTAAATAATTCAACGAAGCAATACATTGACTTATTATCATTACTGCAATGCACTGTTTGTAGATTGTAAACACCTTGTACTTTTTCTTTTGTTTATTGTTCTTTTTGAAATAGCACTACTTGTAGTAACATTTTGCGTGTGCTATGCTTTGTGTCATTTCGTAACATAGCATGTGTTTAAACCGTATTGTTCATTGCAGTTTGTTCAGTTTTACCTAGTATTGCAAGTTTTACTGTATTTTCATTGTACTGCTTCGTGCAGGTTTTCCACCGTCAGGCAGTGACTCTCAGTATCACAAATGCAAGCTTTGTATTATATAAGTATATTTAGCTTAATTTATATTGTAATAGGTTTTCATTCACTATATCCTTTGCAGTTTTAACATTTCATTTTCCTTTGTTTCATTTAATGTATGCCGGCCACTGTCATCAATTGTAGAAATTAAATATTCCGAAACTTGTGTTAAAAATTGTCCTGAAGTTTTCCTTACTTAAGAGTTAGTCGCCCATGGCAGTTATATTGTTCTCATCATAGTTTATAGCATAGAAGTGTACATAGTTCTTTCAATAATAAAAGGTTATAGGTCTCATAGAATCATAATGATAGATATATCTTAACACTCCAAAGACTTTAGCCCAGAACAATCAGCTGAATTAGGAAGACCACTGGCTGATTTTGATGATATTATGGCTTCAAGGATGGTAACGGTTCAGTGTGAAGTTATGGGCAGACAGCAAGCCACCAACAAAACTTCATGTGTTTCATGCTTTAAAAAAACTTATCCCTTACACAGGTAGCAAAATGGGAGATTGCTAGTCATGTGGTGTTTCCCAGCTGCAAGACAGTTCTGTTATAACACGGAATCTCTGCATAACAGTCATTACTGAAAGTAACAAAAAGCTTTGTTTCACTTTGCCACATCAACAGCTTCAACACCATTGAGCTGTGTTGGATCCAACTTCTGAAATAAAGGCAGCAATGACACCAAACTATATCAGGCTCACAATTTCTAAACAAAACAGGGAAATTGTTTTTCAACATGACCACATTGAGTGTAAACTTTTGTTAGTAGAAATTACTAACTTTCTTTCTCATAAAATTAATGAAAAATAAAAAGAACCAGGCCATTCAATTTAAACATTACCTTGTTAAGATTTTCCAATGTTACTGTTATTCCTAGTAGTAACAGTACAATGATTTTTGACACCAAATCATTAATTTTGTTGATGAGCATTTAGTACTTTACCTTTGCACTGTTAGTTAAAATTTTTGCACAAAAGATAGCAGGTTTAAATCTTTTAAAGATAATTATACCATTTTCAAACCAAACAAAGAAGTTGTAATCTAATTTAATGACCTTGAGTTGAAATTCTTGTCAGTAGAGAGATAAAATTACCAATACCATAAACTTTAATATCTTATCAAAAAAAAAAAAAAAAAGAACAGAAAATTTAATTTAGACATTACCCTTTTGACATTTCCAATGTTATGGTTAATCCTAATATAATGATTGTTTAGAGCACATCCTTGATGAACATTTAGTATGATGTTCTAAATGTTAGTCTAAATTGGTACAATAGATAAATACTGGGTATGTATGTACAAGTTTGATTTGTTTTCACCAAAATAATACAGTTTTGAAACAAAACAGAGAAATTATTATCCAATATAATGACATTAAGTTTAAATCTTGTCAGTAGAGTAATGAGATTACCAATATCAAGAGCTTTGGTTTCTGAACAAGAACTAGTAATTGTAAAGAAAAGGCTCAGGACATTCAATATACACATTACATGTACCTTTGTCTATACTTCCCAAGTGTTAGTCCTAATTCATGCACTGTCACCTTTACCAATTTGTGTATGCCTATCTCCAAATCAACCATCACCATTTGTCCTCTCAGTTCCAGGCAGCCCAATGAATATAAGCCCAGTTTGCAGTCTGCTGGTAATACAACCTCTGCTCGTCAACTCTCTTATATTGACGCACAAGAGAGGTATTTCCTTTAGTCTGTTGGGTGTCACTAAGACAACCCAAACTTCATCACCCAATACCAAACAGCCTACCATGAATGACAAAGCTGAAAAGATCCAAGAGACCCTTAGAAAAATTCTTAAGCAGATAGAAACGCTAATTGTTGTTCATTGCAGCACCAACGAGAGTCATGTGCCTGATGCAGTTCAGGCAACAGTAACTGCCCAACTTATTGCTAACACAGCCAATTGTGGCATGTATATCTTCTCCAGCAGAGAAGGATCAAGCAGTTGATCTAACACTGTGCAGAATACAGCCTTTAGCACTGATAAGGCCATAACATTAGTTCAGTTGGCAACAAGAAGCCGCCAACTTCAGAATAAAAAAATGAGAAAATGAGAGAACTCGGTCTTCCAGTATTTTCTAACCACATTGATGCAAAACAATAACATGAAATTTTCCAAAGCTTAAATCCAGAAAGACAGATTCAGTGCTGGATTGAAATTTCCTGTCATATTATAAAGTCATTTTGCAAAAATTATAAAATACTTCCTTTATAGGAAGTGAAAACATAACTTAGCCAAAGCAGGAAAGTAAGAGAAGGTGACAAAAACACTGCATTATGGATATTGGGAAGTCTGAACAAACATTGGGCATGGCATAGGTAGGTTTAAGTCGAGTTAAATGGTTATCCTCACTTGTACTAGAGCCAATAATAGACTTAAAAGTATAAAAAAAATGAAACTTTAAAAAACAGACAATAGGTGGAATAAAGATTGAATCAACTTTTTCAAATGACAAAGAACCTTTTGAAAGAACAAAAATAACTGCACTTATGTGTCAAAAGTAATAGGCCCTTTGCAGCTAGTTGGTCACGTGCCTAGCAACGCCGAATTGGAGAGCAAGCTTTTCTGCAAAACAAATCGAATGAGTCTCATGAGCGTCCTGCGTGTGCATATCTGAAAGGCAGTTATTTTGAATTCAAGCGTGAAATACCCTTCCATCTCTCAAAATCCAATACGCTTAGCATATAATTATAGCATTTAGCACATCTTCGAATCGGAAAAGTCAATATTCAGCTGGGATCGCGGCAAAAATATCAGCGTCAAGTCGACCACGAGTTACAGACATGGCCTCTCCTTCAGGTATGTAGACTACAGATCTTGTCTTCTTGCTGCACTTTGATAGCGACGTGTGGACGATTAATAGAAGTAGAGAAAAAGAAAATACGTTAATTCACTACACGTAAAAGTTTAGGAGCTGTTTACTACCGATAAACATAGAATTTTGGCCATGGATTTCCCCTGAAACTATGATGATAGAACCAACAAAGTTGTTTAATTCACCATTAGAAGTACAGAGATATTACTCGCCCAATTTAATGATCGTATGAATTTGAAGATTTTTACCAAATCGTTAGACTTATGTTGCTCATTTTCTTGTTTTATTGCTTTTTTTAGCTGAAGAGAGCCAAGATCTTTCAATATTTCCCTCGCTGACCTTCGATGATGTCGGCCAATATGCAAAAAAAATGTCTGGATGCACTAGCACAGCGAAGGCATACAAGTTTATGGCAGAACCTGGATATCTACACGAGATTAAAGGTCAGTAATAAAATCGAGTATTTCTTATTTGTTTTTCTCAATCAGAATCTTATATTTATGTTTTAATGTTTTAGTGATACGGGCCAACGACGCGGTGAAAATTGCATCGAAATGTTTTCGTTCGATGAAGAAGAACGAGCCACCTCATTCCTTGGAAGTTTCTTCAAGCATGGCTAATAATTCTTTGTCTGGAAGGTGCTCTTGTGTGGCTGGATCAGGAGGGTATTGCCATCATGTTATAGGGCTTCTCTATTATCTGGCTTTACTTAAACAACTGGGGCATCGAACTCTGCCAGATGATCTAACATGCACCAGCATGAAGCAGCGCTGGAGTGTGCCTAGGGGGAAAAAAATTGAAGCAAAGCAAATTCAAAATGTACTTGTGAAGAAGCCTCAGCTAGGCGCATCCTTCAACAAATACATCAAAAGCAACCTGTACTCCCCATCACCAATATATGGAACAATGACTAAAGAGCATTTTAACAGTCTACAGCCAAAGCCTCTGTTTGTAACCATTGTTCCTTCTGAGCAGGACCTGAGATCTGTTTCATTTGTCCCAAGCAAATTTGGAAATGTCCCCAAAGGGTGTTTGATTTCTTATCAACAAAAAATGTCTGCAGACTATTTAGTAAATGATTTTACCTGCACTGCATTTCCAGATTTACCACTTGAGAGTGCAAATGATAGATTTCAAAATAATGTGTCTGTGTGCCTGGAGGCAAACCAGCAAGCCCTATTTGACTCTCTTTCTGTCACAAGTGAGATTTCTCTCAGGGTACAAGAAGAAACAATTACTCAAAGTTTAAGCGAGACTTGGCGTCTTTTGCGAAAGAAGCGGATAACAGCAAGCAAGTTTGGTACAGTTGCCCGGCGAGTTTCAAATTTTGAAAACCTTGTAAGTCAGCTGAACCCGGCAAGATTTGTTCAAACTCCAGCAATGAAGAGGGGTGTAGAACTTGAACCCCATGCAGCAACAGTCTATGCTAATGTAGCAAAAAATGGCAGAGTGAATTTATTCCCATCAGGATTAATTATAAATCCTAAATGCCCATGGTTAGGCTGCAGCCCTGACCGGAAAGTTTATGATTTGGATGCCCTTGGTAGTGACCAGAACCCCTTTGGTTTACTGGAGGTTAAAGTTGTTAGGGAGGGGGCAACCTCATTTGATGATGTGAGATATCTTACCAAGGATAATACTAACCAGTATTCTTTAAAGAAGAGTGACATTTATTATTACCAAGTCCAGTGCCAGTTGGGCCTCACTGGTCTAGACTGGTGCGATTTTTTCAGTTACATGAATGATGACATGTTTGTCTGCACAAGAATCCTTTTTGATCCCATTTTTTTCCAAGGGGCTAAAGATAAGGTGGACATTTTTTTTTTCAATTACTATCTAAGCTGATTTGCCTCTAGTCTTTGCTTACTCTCAAGACTGTATTTGTTATGAAAAGATTTAGCTTCAATATTCTTTTAACCCATTCTATATTTGCTCTAATTTGTGTACAACTATATTAGATTTAAAAACTTTTCTAAAATTGGTGCCAACCAGATAATGTCAGGATGAGGGATGAGGTGATGTTGACCCATGGAATGCATGGAGCATTTTTTTGCAGAAACAGAAATGTGACCTAACTTTCTTGTTAGTATTTTTTAGCTCTTTTAGCCAAGGTTTTGTTATTTACTTGCATCATCATACTCAAATTCAAGAATTAAATATATGTGGTAATCCCCCAATTAACCAAACTTAAAAGAAAAACACCAAAAATGTCCAATATTATGTTTAAAGAGCAATTGATTCAGAAATACTATATCCAGTAACAGTTGACACCTTATAATAACAATTAAAATTTACCAAGACTCATTATGACTACTTACACTTTTTGTAATAGTTTAAATATTTAATCCTTCTGAATGATCTTCTAATCCAAATGAGTGCACTACATTGTAATGTTGTCACTTTGATAAGATTAAGGGACCTTGAAAATTTGTTAGAAGACAGGCTATAGAATAGAGCTGGTTAACTGAACCTAAAGTTGAAAGAGGAACATCGGAATCCAAAAAGTGATACTCCTTAACCCTTCTGATGGCACGTTCTACATGTATTCTAAGGCTTGCAATAGTTTTGGTTTTTTGCACATCTTGAGTTGAAAACTGCCCTTGATTTTCCAGAAAAGGAGGGATGTTTAACTCAACATTATACTCCTGTAGCATGTTACCTATATCAAACCCCTTATCTGCCATCACTGAGTCTCCTGCTTCTAAGAGGTCTAAAATACCACTACATCTTGTGATTTCCCTGTCGCTAATCCCTCCAGTGTATAAAGTGGAAACAAAACATATTGCTCCATGAGGGGTGATTCCAATAAGACCTTTCAAAGTTGTGTTGCTCTTATAGGATGAGTACAGCTGTGACTGTAACAACAGGGATGTGGGTGTTTGCACAAAAATCTCTGTGCAGTCTAAAATCACTCTGGTGCTAGGATAGAGTTCTCTGAAACCCTCAGGCATGCATCTATCTACATCTGCCCTCGAGGGCCAAATGATTTGACTTCCAAGAAAAAAATACAAAAAATTGGACCAGGTTACCAATTTTCTAGAGACTGATGATATATGAATTGCAAACCTATCAGCAAGATCTTGCTCAAATAATCCAAGTTTAAGCCGAACAAGAAACATAAACATTTCATCTATTAGAAGCATATTTCTGGAGGCTGGTCTGTTTTCTCTCTCTCCAGAGGCATAACAGTAGGTCATTAGTTCAGCACTGGGTTTAATAAAATTAAAAAAAAGCTTAATATGTTCATTTGTGGGAAAGCCAGTGTAAAATTTTATACTCTCGTTGTCTGGACCAAATCTCTCCAGACCAAATTTACTTAATGTTGCTTTAGCCTTGACATTTCTTAGCTCTTCTTTAGCTGCAGCTGCTTCCTTTCTGCTCGCCTCAAGCTCTCCATGCATGGCCAGAAGCTGAGCCTTCAGAGACTGCACCTCTGTTTCCACACTTTCCCTGCTTTGCATTGCTTCACTTTCCACTCCATCAGTGTCACTATCATCTGTTTGAGTATCTCTGCAAAGAAAGCCAAAAAATTTAATATACTCATATAGTTTACATAATTTTAAATTTTAAAACAATTACATCCTTCTAGAAATTGAAGAACCTGAGGTCTGTATATATACTTTTTAACCATACATCCCTTCTACAAGGTTTCACAAATGCTTTCAATAGCAGTTAATATTTATCCAAAACTGATACAGTATTTAAAAATAAGAAAGAAGCATTCTAGTCTAGACTTATCATTGTAACCTCATAAACTCAACGATGCATTAAAACATAACCAAAGAATATATTACCTGTCGACATGTCAAATAATCTTTCTTCGTGCTTTGAAGGAGGAATTCCAGTTAAAATTCGATGGAACAGCACCTCTTTTCAGTCGCTGGCTACCAGACTTGGTGGGGGGAAGGTAATCTTCCTTGGTAAAGTGCCTTGAGCATACTCTCGTACTAGTTGTTATCTAAATGGGAAAATTTATAAGCCATTAGACACAAGTTGACCGAACAAATCCTTGCCAAATGCTTTGAAAATCGAAATGTCTCTATAAAATACCTTGAAGTCAGGACCTTCGTCTCTTCGGATTTTCACCAGCCATTCCTTCTTCAACTTTTCATCCTTGGTACGACCGGGAATGCGATGGAAACGCAAATCTTCGTGGTACCTTGAATCCCCATTACATAGGGGAACACAGCAATGGTATGCAGAATTTTTTCTGCCCGTAATGGATTGTTCAACTGACTCGTCCATATCGATATCTACAACAATGAAAACAACGCTTGTTGGTTCCGACACCATAGTCTTGAGGGGAATAAGCAGCCAAAATTCTATGTTTTTCAAAAGTAAACAGCTTCTAAACCCTAAGGCGTAGTGAATTACTGTATTTTCTTTCTTTTTACTTGTATTAATCGTCCAAACGTCGCTATCAAAGTGCAGGAAGAAGACAAGATCTATTCTACATACCTGGAGGAGAAGCCATGTTTGTAACTCGTAGTCGACTTGACGCTGATATTCTTGCCGCGATCCCAGTTAATATTAACCTTTCCGATTTGAAGATGTGCTAAAAGCTATATTTATATGCTAAACTTACTGGATTTTGAGAGATGGAATGGTATTTACCGCTTGAATTCAAAATAACCGCCTTTCAGATATACATACGCGTGATGCTCAAGACACTCATTCGATTTGTCGTCGCAGAAGAGCTTGCTCTCCAATTCGGCGTTGCTAGGCACGTGACCTCCTAGCTGCAAAGGGCCTATTACAATTCTCTCTAAATAATTCCATTTTAGGTGATGCAAGTATGAACGATTCATACTTGAGGCAACAAGCACAAATTATTTTAAAGTCTTAGTTCATGGATTAGTTTATTCTCTTAGTGTATTTATTTTTTTGATATTTATATCTTTTTCTACCATTTTTTAATTTGCATCATTATTTTCATTTAAGTACCACTGGTGATCTGCTCTAACATGGGGGTCTACGACTTTTGCATTTTAACCCTTGGCTTCTGTTTTTTGTATGCCATAATTCGCTGTATACCAGCCTTTGATCTCATCACTAACAATGCAAATTCAATCATTTAGTCCTTTCATTTCAGAACAAAACATGGTTGGTTATTTAGATAACCTGTCGCCTATAAAGACCAGCAAAAACATGAATCAATATTTCTTGCAAAATTTCCAAACAAACAATAAAGTAAATTGTGCTGTGTACTTCTCCACAGAGAAGCATTCAGTGCTCAAGTGCACATTTGAGTTTTCATCGCCTGTTAAAATACAGAAGTTCCAACTAAAGGAAAACCATATGACCGCAAAAAGGAAGAATTGATTCAACAAAATAACAAAACTTCAAGATCCCATGGGAAGTGAGACAGATTTTGCCCTTCAGCAAATAAACAAGGAAACCATGAAAGCAATAGACAGCTCAGAAGAGGATATTCAAGGTCCAGAAAAAAAATAATACCCTGGTCAACATTACTGGCTGTATTTTATTTCATGGTGCTGCGGAAACTGTTCAGAGAAAAACTTTGACTAAACAAGAAGTCCTGTTTACAGATAGCAGTGGATCTCTTCAGCTGGTCTTGTGGAAACAGGATGCAAGTAACATAAACTCAGGGCAATGTTACAAAATATCAAATGTTGCCATTAAAGAATTTAGTGGTGCAAACCTTTACACTTTAACAGAAAAAGCGCAATAAATGAGGCTGACAGATCAAGGATACCGTAGATTGAGATGTTGTATTAGAGAAAAAAAAAACAATTGAAGCTGCAATTCCCACCAGAATGAATTAACTAAGTTCAATCTTAATGAACCCACAACAAGTGCCACTCCAAAGTTATGGACAGTGACAAGAAAATCCTCAAATATTCTGAGTCTGCAGCCGAAGACTAAAGGTTGCAGTAAAATAATGGCAAGTTTTCTTACTATTGCCATAATGTTATTGGCTGTAAGACTCAAGTGGCATAAGTCAGTAGTGATTGGTCGGTTTTGATCCGTTCATAAAGTTAAGTCCTTCTGTTCGGTTCATTTGTAATGTTAGTGTTGTGAATGAGTCATTTGTGTGGAGCAGGTAGTGGTTGATACCTGTTTAGGAGAGTCTGTTCAAAGTTCATAAACCAGCCTTCCAGAGTCAGTCGTTGAAAGTAGTTAGTGCTATAGGTTGGGCATTGTGCAGAGTCCCAGGCAATATTGTGGTTCATAAGTTGATGATGTTCTGGACTGTGATTGTTGACATCACCTTTCCTTGTGGCCCATCTGTGTTCCTTCAGTCTTGTTGTGAGGTTCTGCCAGTCTCTCTGATGTAGAAGGCTTGGTAGTCAGAGCAATTGATCTCGTTAATTGCTCCCTGCTTGTTCCTCGGTTCGTCCTTGTCTGATACATTAGTTAGTAACTGACTAAATATGGGTGACATGGATATTGAAGGGTTGCAAGATGCGCGAGACATTCTCAGACATGTCTTTTATGTATGTTATGGTTGCTGTAGTCGTGTTTGTTTCAGTGCCGTTTGTTTTGGTAGTGGTAGCAAGTCAGTGAGTGTTTCGTCGGATGAGGTCATTGTTGTAGTTGTTCTTTGAAAATACACAGTGAACGGTATTTGTTCTTGTCGGATAAGCTGTCTGTTGTGTCGAATACTAGCTGTGCGCATCATGTTAGAGTTCTGATAGTTGTGGCTTTGTGGGATGTAGAGCTGTAGGATGACTTGTCTAGTAATCTGTTGGTGTGTGTCAGTTTCCTGTAAACCGGCGTCTGTAGTGAGTTGTTGTCATGGCTTACCAGACAGTCTGGAAAAGGAAGTTTGCCATTTTCTTTAATATCTCTTGTAAACTGTATGTCAGTATTTTTTTCTGTCAAGGTGGTGGTGGAATGCGTCAATTTTATCGTGTTGTAAGACAGTGAATATGTCGTCAATGTAGCATAACCAAAGCGGTATTGTTTCAGGGCAAGTCGAAGGGCCCTTTCGACCTGCCCAGAAATGATACCGCTTTGGTTACACTGTGTTGACGAGACATTCACCACCGTATGACTCGATGAAATCGATGTATTCCACCACCACCTTTATGGACAAAACACAGACACACAGTTTGCCCGAGAGGTCAAAGAAAATGGCAAACTTCCTTTCTAGACTTTCTGGTAAGCCGTGACGACATCTCACTATGGACGACAATTTACAAGAAACTGATGCACACTAGCAGATTACTAAACGAGTCATCCTACAACCCTATATCACACAGAGCCACAATTATTAGAACTCTAACATGACGTGCGCAACTAGTATGCAACACGACAGACAGCATATCCAACGAGAACAAACACCTTTACCGTGTTTTTTCACAGAATAACTACAATGACGACTTCATCCAATGAAACACTCACTGACCTACTACTACCAAAACAAATGACACTGCAACTCCAACAACCACAGCAACCATACATAAAAGGCATGCCTGAGAACATCTTGTGCATCTTACAACCCTTCAATATCCGTGTCGCCCACAAACCCATCACTACATTATATCAGTTACTAACCAACATTAAAGACAAGGATGAACAGCGGAACAGACAGGGAGCAATTCATAAGATCAATTGCTCCGACTGCCAAGCCTCCTGCATCAGAGAAACTGGCAGAAGCCTTGCAACAAGACTGACTGAACACAGATGGGCTACAAGGAAAGGTGATGGCAACAATCACATTGCTGAGCATCATCGACTTATGAACCACAATATTGACTGGGAACTCTGCACAATGCCTAACCTACAGCACTAACTACTTTCAACAACTGACTCTGGAAAGCTGGTTTACTAACTTAAAAAACTCCCCTAAACAGGTGTCAACTACTATCGGCTCCATACAAACGACTCATTCACCACATTGACATTACAAACAAACCGAACAGAAGGACTTGACTTTACGAATGGATCGAAACCGACCAATCACTACTGACTTATGCCACTTGAGTCTTAGAGCCAATAACATCACGGCAAAACTGACCAATCACTTTACACGCACCAGACTAAGAACATTCTACTAACAACTATTCACTCGACTCTGATGACTTCCCCACAGGTTGTCAAAATGTCAGTCACCACCACTGACAATGATCCTTCTCAGTAGTACACTCACCTGGACGATCACACTACACTTTTAAAGAAATAGTAAGATCATCTAAAGACTTGCATACTACCCTCTCGAGTAGTTTCCCTTGAGTGGTAAGCAAAGATATTGGTTGCAAATTGTTAGGGTCCAGTCTATTCCCTTTTTTAAAGATGTGCATAACTGAAGATTCTTTCCACTGCTGGGGGAACTTACAACAATCCTTGCGCTTTTTTAAGACCTCAACAAGCCTTGGATAAGAGATCCCTCTGCCAGTTTAGATCTTTAGGTGAGATTTGATCTGGCTCAAGTAATGTAATCTATTGTCATGATAGTCCCAGTGCTCTTAAGTCTCGTGCATTCATCGTGAGACTCACGCAAACAAATTCAATCTCACACTCTCATGCTGAAACGATTATTTCTCATGCATTCGAGATTACTTGCTCCTTTAGTGAAGTTCCTTCATAATAAACTATATTCTACTTCATCATTGGTCATTGGTCGCTTCGGAGTCACGTGAGAGAGCGCATGAACCTGGGAGATAAATTGTGTGTGATCTTTGGGAGATTCAGTTTATCTTGCAAATTCTGCAGTTTTTCAATCCTTTTATCCACTATGTCCACAGAACAAGAGAAAGATTACTGCCAAGATGAAGACGTCCTTTTGAGAGTCGACATGGAATTGACCAATGCAGCAGAAAACACAGAAGAGACCAAGAACTAGAGCGACTCGCTCGCCACTATGATCGCCAACATGAATCAGACTTTGGCAGTGATGGCGGGAAACACTTCCTCAATGGAAAATGCTTTGAAAAGAATGCATGCTGACACAGCATCACCTAATGCTAAAAGATGAAAATCACTACTACTCGTCACAATGAGCTCAGCGATGAGGCGTCTGGGGATGAATTGGCCAACTCGGTAGATTCTAGCGCGTTTGCTTCAGATCACTCATACTCACCAAGAGCAGGCATCACTGAAAAGTTTAAGCGAAGCCGAGGACCCCTCAACAAGCTTGCTCGGCAACATTAGTCAGGACTACGATGCCGAAGAGAAGACGTGAGGCTGTAACCGCCAATCTGGCAGAATTGTGAACAAATGTTTCTCAGTTAAACTTGATGACGGGAAGTGCAAGGAGAAACTTGAAAAATAGGACCGTGCATCAAACTGTGACAAGGTCACTGTACCAACAGTGAACCCTGAAACCTGGGACATTCGGAGGTGGCGTGGGATTGAAAGCTGGCGTGTTTTCAACTGTGGAGATACTGTGAGAGCGAGATTCGAGTTTTATATCAGCGAAGTTTTTGTCTAAAATGCCAGGAGGGAAGAAGAATACTGTATATAGAAGAAAGCGGAAAGGAAAGCCTTTTACTGGAGTGCAGAGATACACAAAGAAAGCGAAGAAAATGCCGCGTGCGGATAGAGAAGTCACAAACTCAGCATCGAGTTCGTGTGATGAGGCTCTGTCAGATGCCGAAAGTGCTTCCATCAGTGCTTCGAGACTCAAAATGAGACCAGAAGATTCACCAGATAGTTCATCAAAGATTTCTGATGTAAATGATTTTCAGGGAGAGGGATACAGACTTGTAGACCTCAAGAAATTATATGCCACGTTGTCTGAAGCACATGTGTGCGAGGAAGGTGAGAAAACATAAGTGAACATCTGTTTTACTTTTAACCTTTTCTTTACTGTTCACGTCTCGTAGCATATGCTAGTAACAGTGTGCAGTTTTCATTTTTTTCTCTAAGAATGTTTTTTTACTTCTCTTCAGTACTATCTTTATTGTTTTCATTGATTAAAAATTACAGTTGTAACTGTCTGTTGTGTGGTATGTGGTGAATAAATTTTGTGACTCATATACATGTATGAGAATGCACAAAATAACTTTAGTCTATACTGTTATTATGTTCTAGGGAGTTTAACTCTGAAGGAGAATTCTTCTGGGAGAAATGGGCTAATGGCAGACCTCTCTGTGGAGTGTAGCTCCTGCCTTGAAGCTACACCATTGAAAACATCAGATACAATAACAAAGAAAGGGCAATCTTTTGACGTAAATCGTCGTGCAGTCTATCATTCTCTGGAGACAGGAGGTGGCTATGAAGGGCTAGTAACCTTTTGCGGCATCATGAACATGCCATGTCTATCACTACCTGCTTATTACAAACAAGTAGACACAATACTTGAGGCTCTAGAAGCTGAAGCCAAAGATGAAATGACACAGGCAGGGATAAGAGTTCGCGAGTACATCCTGAAGGAAAGTGGAGATGAAGTCAATGATGATGTAGTCGATGCAGCCGTTTCGTTTGATGGTACATGGGCGAAAAGGGGGTTTACCTCTCTGACTGGAGTTGTTTTTGTTATATCTGTAGACACTGGAGAGGTTCTTGACTATCATGTCCTTTCAAAAGAATGCTGGAAATGTACCATGAAAAGGTCTCAGTGTCAAACTGACGAGGAGTTCGAAGCATGGCAGATTGAGCATCTTGCTTCCAATGAGTGTGACATTAATTTTAATGGAAGCTCACCTGCAATGGAAGCTGAGGGTGCCATAGTTGTTTGGAGTAGATCTGTGGAACTGCATAAAATAAGGTATAAATGGATGGTTTCTGACGGAGACAGTAAGGCATTCAATACTGTGGAGAATATATATGGCGATGACTGCAAGGTGGAAAAGCTGGATTGTGTTGGGCACGTGCAAAAACGCATGGGCAAGCACCTACTTAATCTTAAAGCAAGAACCAAAGGTAAACTTGCAGATGGCAAACCCATTGGAGGACGGGGCCGACTGACTGAGAGCCGCATTAAACGCCTTCAGAAGTACTATGGTCTAGCCATTAGACAAAACACCCTAACTAAAGCAAACCTAACAGAAAGAGAGGTTGATGTTGCTGTTTACACCATGAAGAAAAATATCATTGCCATCCTCCATCACAGTGTCCAGTCACAAGATGCTGCTAAACAACATCGCTTCTGCCCTGTTGGTGAGGATTCCTGGTGTAAATGGCAACAAGATTGTGCTACTGGAACAAATACTTATGAAGCAGGTGACTGTTTGCCTGAAGTGTTCTTTGAACTGCTGAAGCCAACATTCATCACACTTAGTGAAACTAAGCTGCTCCAAAGGTGTGTGCGTGGCGCCACCCAAAATCGCAATGAATGCATCAACGGACTGGTGTGGGCATGCTGCCCAAAACACAAGCATCATGGTGCCAAGGTGATTAGATGTGCAGTTGCTTCTACTGTGTGCCATTTTCATAGTGGAGCTGCCAGCAGAGCAAGAATAATGCAGAGACTGGCAATTCCAGCAGGGGAGTACACTCAGAAGGCCTCAGGAGAAAAGGACAAGAGGCGGTTGAGAAAATCGGACCTTCAGACCTCTGCTAAAGAAAAGAAGCGCCGGCAAGGAGAGCAAATGAGGCGCACACGCAGAGAAGATGCCCTACGGGAGGCTGATGGTGATACCTATGAACCTGGAGGCTTCTAAGTGACTGAAAGAAACATTTGCTATGATATTGGATAGTTCATAGCCATGCAAATTTGTGCAGACAATCTTCGTTTTAGCTTTTTAACTTTAATCGCACTTTTCTCAAAATGTGCATTTTGCGCATTCTAGAAAACATATCTCATAGAGGATTTAACCAATTGACTTGAAATTTTCAATGTTTATTGCTTTCAAAGAGTATCTGGGGATGAGCAAAGGGTTTTTCTGTAGCTTTACTTTGTCAAAAGTTACAAAGAAAATTGTGGTGGAAATTCACCCCAAAAATTTTGCTTTACTTTAACTACATCCATGTTAGCGATTGGCATTGTTACTGGTGTACAAATTATGAACAACAAGTTTTCTGCCACTTTTGTGTCACCGTTGGATGCTGCTCTTGATAAAATGTCAAGGAAACTGAGTAAAAATCTTCAAATAGTCTCAAACTATGAATAGAAAACATCCTTGAAAAAGAATACGGGGTTTTAATTTTTTTTTTTTTCCTGCTTGGAGGTCTCCTTCTGGATTTATTTAGAACCAGCGGACATTAAGACACAAGTTGAATATGAATTGCTCCGACAACATTATAAGGTCTAATTTACCTTCAGTCTGAAATGAAGGAAAGTTACAAGGTTTATTTGCGAGAAAGTATTGTTGTCTTCCCCAAAGCACAGGAAGTGAGCTTATATTTCAGCCATTTTGTTAATGAGTTTATTCATTAGTTAAAGAATTTCATTTTGTTCTACGATTGTTCCACGTAAAACTGTGCGCTGACTCCAGACCACAGGAAACGTATAATCGCTATATATTGGTTGCTATTCGATCTGAAAATCTGGGTTAGCAATTTAAATACGTACATTTTTCGTTCAACGCACTGAACGAAAAAAACACCTAAATGCTTGAAATCAGAGTGGAAACGAGTGTTATTAACCGTCGATCAATGTTATTAATCCTTAAACATATTTAATAAAGGGATTATTAATCATTAATTAGGGACCTTAAGCTGTTAAGACGGCAACGCCGTGAAAGAAGTTCATTAAAAATGAATTTATGTTTTAAATTGGAAGTTAGCAAAAGGCCAGGTGTTTTTACCACCTTTTACAGCGCCAGACCTTATCTTTAGGGTATAGTCACTGAGAGCATCGTTCCGAGTTTGAAATGAAACTTTGCCGTCACGGTTTCTGTTCTCAGGCAACGAAGAAATATACAAAGTCGGAAACTGCACGTGCTGAGCTATCGTTCTGCTCATTAGATCTTTTGTTTTCCCACATCATTGTTGCCGTCGCCGTCGTGGTTTGCGTAAGATTCCTATTATCTCACTTTTCCCTTATCAACTATTAGACCAGTCATCGATTATCTTCTGGAGTGGGAGGAGAGTTGGGGGATTTTGTCGATCACATGGTTTTTAGGGGGAACAGGGCATAAAAGGGGGGGACTATAGGGGAATCATAGGAATACTACACCTTACAGGGGATCAGGTAGATTTCACAATGACTCAACCAAAATCCGTCGAGTTTGTTAAAGTAATAAAGCCATGGGGTTTTTCACAATGTAATTACATTTTAGAGGAATTCACTAAACGTTATCTGGAACTGGAAACAACCGGGAGACTGTTAAAATAAAAAAATTGGTATTAAGCAATGATTTTCTATATATGTAATTCTAGCTTATCTAGGTGTTGAAATTGTTACCTTCTGTCATTGTGACAAATAAGTCTTCTTAATTTGGCAAAATGCTGTAATACCAGGTGTTCGATTTTCACGGTAAATAGTTTTTTTGGTAAGTTACATTCGTATTGGACTTTAGTTTTCAAATAAGTGAATCAGCCTAATGGTGGAATAGTAGAGGAAGAAGCAGTTTCTCTGGTCAAAGTTGATTCTTATACAGATTTTTACTGGAAAGTATTTAAAATCTTCTTAAATCTTTTTTATTGCTGAAACAGGTGGACTGCTTTTCCGGAGACGTACGTAACAGTCGTTGTGCAAGGCAAGGGTGATCGATTTTGGTCACGTGACTAAAAAGATGTTTAGCACAAAAAATAAACGCACGTAAGAACATTCCTTCGCATCTCTTTTCCCGCGCTTTTGCTGTCTGTCGTTGTTTATCCGCTTTCGTTTAGTAATACAACATGATCCAGCTACGAGTGTTCTATAATATTTCTTTTCAGCTAAAATCGAAGCGATTATCAGACATCTTAGGCTATCGTCTACACTTTTACCACGGATACAGGACCTTTCTTGTTTGTGTATGGAAGAGCCCGTGCGATTACGAGTGTTTGCGTTTGAGGCGTAAGGGATAGATCACGTGCGCATAATTCAAATACGCTTCTCTCCAGCGGCAACTGTTTCACACGTCTTCGAAGAAACAGTCTACCTGTTTCGGTAGTATCCTCTCTGGTTCTCATTTAAGGTCAATCCTTTGTCTAACTTACGATCAGGAAAGTCCTCTAATATTTAGTATTTTATTCTTATCACGTTTATATCAGTTTACCGAACAGACGCACGGCAACATGGAATCAGTTTTTTTGTATGATAAAAAAGCAAAATGTTGTTAATGGTGACGTCTATTATGCGCTGTCCTCAAAGAGCTCAACCAATCAAAATGCGCGAATAATTCAGCTTATCATAAAATTTTTTTAGATCTTAACTAGTCTTCCCTGCTGTAAGTTTATATAAAAGGGTACTAAGGAATAAAGAAGTTGAACTAAGCAGAACGTAGAGTGTCAGAGAAATTATTTTCCAAAAACTTATCATGTGTCGATAGTGCTATGTTTTCTATCACGGTTTATCCCTTCTCTGATTCCTTGGTTCCAGGGTGCGACAAAGACGGTGTCCACTTGCCCCAGACAAGTAGTTTTGGCCAGTGGACAAGTGGATTATCAATCGTACTTGTCCTTTGGACAAGTGAATCTTCAGGAAATAAATAAAAATAAGGTGTCTTCGGTGGAGAAATTAGTATAAAATTAAGTTTTTGCAAGTGTTAAACAGATCACTTTTCGCAAACGAAAGTTACAAGTTAGAAATGAAATGAATTGAGCACTTAGGATTTAACCGCCATTATATTTCAGTGAGTACCAAAAGGAGCCTGGGACTCATTTGGGGTATCGATTTGTGCATTTATCACTAGACCCTCTAAGTAACTTTCAGCACATAAACAATGGCTGACCAGCGAAGCATAAAAGGCTATTTTGGTGCACCGGAAAACGCAGAAAAGCAACAGAAGAGAAAAGCAAATCCTTCAGCAGAAGGCACCATGGTGAACGAGAAGAAAAAAAAATCTGAAAATCCAACAGTTCGAGTTTGAAAGTTTCAGGAATCTTGGAAGGACGCCTTCCCGTGGGTAGTACACGATGCGAACCAAGATGTGATGTATTGTTCCATATGTAGAAGATATCCCGCGTTTGCAAATCTTCAAAGTTCTTTGTACATTGGCTGTGGATCAGGCGGAAAGTATCGCATAGATTCGCTTCTTCATCATAAAGCGTCAAAGGAGCATTATCGTTGCTCGCTACAATTTGAAAAGGAATCGAATCCTGACTACGTAGAACCGATTAAGGCAGCTGTTCAAAGAAACGTGGTTAAACTAAGTGATAAGTGTCATTCTGCACTTCAGTGCCTGTTCAACACAGCCTTTTTTGTAGCACACGAAGAACTCGCTTTCAGAAAATTTGCTGGTCTGTGTGAGTTACAGAAGAAGAATGGTGTACAATTTGGGGACCAGTACAAGAATGATAAAGGATGCAAAACATTTATTAACCACATAGCCCAAGTAGAGAAAGGTAAAATTCAGTCTGCAGTGAGTGATAGTAGATTTATGTGCATATTATCAGACGGATCTACTGATTCTGGTATAGTAGAGCAAGAAACTGTGTATGTCAGATATGTTAACAAGAAAGGCCGGTCAGTTTGTCATTTTGCGGATATTGCTGCCTTAGAATCTGCTAATGCAGATGGAATTTTACATGCAATCGACCAGAGTCTTGCTGGGATTGGCATAACTGAGACAACTCTCCAACAAAAACTGGTAGGATGTAATTTTGATGGTGCTTCAGTGATGCTTGGTTCGAAGACAGGAGTTGCAACTCAGCTAAACAACAGAGTCAATCAAAACATTGTCATCATGCATTGTGTTGCGCATAATTTAGAACTTGGGGTTGGAGATGCCATTAAAACTGTCCCTTATCTGCAATCTTTTTTGGACAATGTCTCCCAAATCTTTCGATTTTACTATTACTCTCCTAAAAAAAGGAGAGAACTTCATGGTTTTGCTGACATCTTTGAGGAACAGGCTGCCTACTACAGTAGTGGCTCTAAGAAAACCAGATGGGTAGCCAGTCGACACAGAGCTTTGTTGGCCTTAGAGAAAAACTTTGCTATTACGGTAAAACACCTTGAACATGTGGGTACAGGGACTGGTGAGGATGCAGCAAAGGCTAGAGGCATGGTGAAAGCAATCAAGGCTGAAAAGTTTGTAAGATTTTTATACTTTCTCCTTGATGTTACTAAAATTCTGAGAGAATTAAGTCTACAGTTTCAAAGTGATGACCTGTTCATTACTGAAGTCAGCACCAAGTTGGAGACAGCTCTAACAAAACTGGAAGGCCTCAAGGATTCTGATCCATTGCCCATAACAGCTACTTTCCAAGCCAAGTTCCAGTCAAACTATAATTCTGAGAGTGGCCTCTTCAAATGTGGAAAAGACAGTAATCTTGATGTTGTACTGAACAAGGGAAATGCGATGGGGATGCAACAAACATTTTCTAACTTTCTAACTGATGCCATTGCCTACATTGAGAAGAGATTTTCCAGCCTGTCTAAACCTCTAATGAATTACTTTGAAGTATTTGATCCTACCAAAGTGCCAGGGGAGAGAAAGCTGAGAGCCAGTTTTGGCAATGACAAAATAGTTGCATTAACTGATCACTTTAGTAACTTGTTGTCTGATGATGAAAAGGAAGGTGCTGTTTTTCAGTGGCAGGAGTTGAAGATTTACCTCTTCAGTCACCAAGCAATGAAACCCCTTGATGTCTATGCCAACTTATTGTCGTCTAGGCCAGATAGCTTGAAGCATATTCTTGTCTTAGTTGAACTCATGCTTAGCCTCTCCCCTTCCACCGCCAAATGTGAGAGGTGCTTCTCGGCTATGAACAGAATAAAAACGAATTTGAAGACTCGAATGGAGCAGAGAACCTTGTCAGATCTGCTGAGGATCAAAGGAATGGACTGTGAAATAAACGACTTTGACCCTAACCCAGCAATTGAAGCGTGGCTTCTTGGTGCCAAGACAAAAAGGCATGCGATGAAAAGAGGCCATGAGGCAGCAGTGGTTGTCCCCACAGATGGCCCATCTGTCAGTGGGCCCTTCAAAACTCCTCCTCTCTTGCCTCCTTTGCCTGAGTTACCTCAAATAGACAGCTCTGACAGCGATTCAGAGTAGTGACTTACACATATTAAAAGACTCAAGAAACAACACTGTAAATAAGTATACCATTACTTGTATGCATTATGAGTACTTTATTGACACTTCAAGTGTAGTTGTAGTTCCTTAGTAGAAAGGTTTATTCCTCAACCATTATCATGCATCAGAGCTTGGATTTTACTCTACATCCAAGGACAACTAGACTTGGGGTTTGGACAAGTAAAACCAGAACCTCACTTGTCCATTGGACAAGTGGATTTCAAAATTTTTTTCTTACCCTGACTTTTCATTCTGTTCTCATGTTCTGGTCATTTTGATAACCTTCCTCCCTCAAGTTAGTTGTTAAATGCCTGGCGGAAGGGATCAGGTTTCCTCCGAAAGAAAGGAGTTTTTTCCTGACGGGTAGTAGGCATGCTAGTTTATCATACAGTTGTTACACGCCTATTTCATGTATCATGTTTGACGTTACAATCAATAAATTGGGTCTGTTGCTCGCCGGAAGCCGGGCTCTATCCGTGTGGAGCTTCTAATCTTGTGCAGCAGCCAGTATCCCCCAATCTTGTGCAGCAGCCAGTAACCTATTTACGAGTGAAAAGTTGTTTTTTATTGTTGTTGAGGCCTATGCTCAACGCCCTCATTTGGACAGCGGTTTCTCACCCGACATCCGGGCATACAACACAAAAAAAACACGGCTCCTTTTTTCACGTGCATGTGCTCGAGCTATTTTGTATCTTTCGAAGCTGTTTAATTTTACCTTTGTCCGCCTCCGGATCCTTTACCAAACGTCGATAATCGGTAGGCTTTGTTGTTTTATCTTGGCGTTCTTATTTTTTGGATTTCTTGTTAGTTATTTTAGCCGGTTTGTCGGTATGTTGGTAACTTTCGTAACCTTAGCAGCATTGTGATTTAGCCGTTAACTGATTGTTTTCAGAATAAAACGGGGATTTCTACAAAGATTCTGACCCTCGTCACGTTCTTATCGACTTTGGGATAGGCTTCGACAAGAACGCCTATTCAGTCTGATTGAGCGTCTAGGGTAAACCGGTCCCACTGTTAGCAACAAGTGATACATCCGGCAACGCTGAAATTAAAGCCGTATTTTCTCAACGGGCTATTATCACAAATGACAATTTTTATCACTAGTTACTCCCAAAATAACAAAAGAAACTTGCGTAATTTATTCCGCATATTGTTTCCGGTGTGATTCAAACTTGTGTGGAGACAACACGAGCAAAATTATCACCCATTATTCTGAATATTGCAACCAGCTTTATTTTGTTAACCTAATTCATTAGCTGGATGTCTGAAATGAAATCACTTAAGTTACTTCGGTCTCGAAGGAGCTCTGATAACCGAAAGAAAAGAAAGAAGAAAGAGAGAGTTGAGAATGCAAAAAGAAGACGAAGTCGCAACGCTCGCGCACCAGAAGCCGAGAAGCCTCCAACAAAGCCGGATGAAACTGCTCAGGGAGCTCTAGAGTCCCCAGCTAACACACAGCAGAATACAAATGAAACAAAACGATTAAGAGAAACAGCTGAGCGCTATCACAAACACGCACTTCATTTCTTCGGTAAGTGGCGGGAAGCAGAGACGGAAATTTTGCGAGTAATAGAGGAGAGCAACCTAAAAATGACGGAGACCGAAATTGGTCGAGGGTCTTTTGGAGCTTGATTCTTAGCAAAGTACGGCTCACGGACGGCAAGTAAACACGAGGCGAGAATGACCGAAAGACTAAGCCACCCAAACACCGTCTGCTTTATGGGTATAGTCAAAAGGCAAAGCAGAATTGATATCGTGACCAATTTTAACAACGTCAATGGAGAGCGTATGCATCTTGGCGATATCCCCGTTGAAAATACCAGCATCAACTGGACTCGCCTTTTAAGCGGTCTGTGTCGCGGAATACACTTGCACGACAAAGTAAAGATCCTTCACAATGACATTAAGTCAAACAACGTCGTTCTGGATGGACATAGCTTGGCAGAGGCAGAAGCTGTGCTGGTGGACTTTGGGAAAGCTAGGGACCAAAGCAGCCCTAAATCATACCAAAAGCCCGCAGACACAAAGAGATTTAAGCACCTTGTACCTGAGCTAGGACAACTGAACGGCAAACAGAGCAAGAAAACGGACATTTATTCATTAGGATTCCTAGTGAGAGAGTTGAAATACAAGTTTGTAATCTTCCCGAAGATCTTCTTTAATCTTTATCGATCATGTCTTCGCTGTAATTCTTCGCAGAGACCAACAATTAATGAACTGTGCGAGCAGTTGGAGTGCGCGAACAATTGATTGTTCAAATCTTATTTCATTTCCGATGTGAAGCAAACAGTTCCAGTTAGGACAAAAAATCGTGAATACTACAAAGACGCAGTGGCTTAAAACCAGCTCTCTGTGTTAAGAAATTAACTATAATATGAGGCGCAGTATTATTAAAGTTGTTATTGTTCTGATAAATGGCTTGTTGTTTAAAATTTAACTGTACCAGGTATTAAAAATTGGTATTCATATTGTTTAATTATCTGCCATCAATACTAAAAGTCACAAGTACACAAGAAGCCTAAATCCTCATTTGGAGCAGACAGACTAGAGCACGGATATCGTCTTTCTTAATGACTAATTCTAGATATGTGGTCAATTGACAATTGTTTGTTGTCATAGCTACCGAGAAAACAGCACGTGCGTGTCAGTCTTAACAATCGGTTGCCACTTTATTGTCCTGTCATGGCGTTCACGATCAGTTGCCGTAGGTGCAACAAGCGATTTAAGACGGGATATTCCGCGAGGAAGCATCACGAATATAGCCACGCTCCGCATCCCTATCAAAGTGGAATATTCAGCGACTCGCAAGGACAAGCGCTCGTGAACCAGCCAAATGCTAAACAATTGGGGAAGGAAGAGCTGCCTCACTATAAACTGTGGCTGGCACTAGCAGCTGACCAAATTATTGGATCCTTGACTCCAAGCGTTAAAGGTGAGAATTTGAATTGATGGAGATTCTAAGTCCAGTAAAATTTGCATACGGCACTACCGTTCTAAAGTAGAACTGACAAAGAAGTAAACAAGGAAACGCTTACGCGAAATCGTTTATTTACCAAGCGTTTCGCCGGTTACCGCACCAGCATAAATTTCTTGTATAGTAGTCAAATAAAAGTGTCTGATTGGTGTAACCTCCATCCTTTTCGTCTTTTTATTATTTTAGCTGGATGGCAACAGTTACATGACGTCCACGTGAAAAAGATTCATTTGGAACATCTACTTTTTACCCTCGGCAGTCCCCCTTGTAAAGCATTACAAGCAGCCCATACATCATGAAAGTACCCGCAAGTTTTCCGACAGAATGTATGATTTGGAAGCAGTTTTGAATGCACTAGCATACCAAGAGATTGTTAGACCGAAGACGTCGGCAGCGTTCAGGCATGGTGTGGAAGTATGGTTGGTTGTATTATTAAAGTTGTAATCTAATTTAATGACCTTGAGTCTAAATTCTTGTCAGTAGAGAGATAAAATTACCAATACCATAAACTTTAATATCTTATCAAAAAAAAAAAAAAAAAGAACAGAAAATTTAATTTAGACATTACCCTTTTGACATTTCCAATGTTATGGTTAATCCTAATATAATGATTGTTTACAGCACATCCTTGATGAACATTTAGTATGATGTTCTAAATGTTAGTTTAAATTGGTACAATAGATAAATACTGGGTATGTATGTACAAGTTTGATTTGTTTTCACCAAAATAATACAGTTTTGAAACAAAACAGAGAAATTATTATCCAATATAATGACATTAAGTTTAAATCTTGTCAGTAGAGAAATGAGATTACCAATATCAAGAGCTTTGGTTTCTGAACAAGAACTAGTAATTGTAAAGAAAAGGCTCAGGACATTCAATATACACATTACATGTACCTTTGTCTATACTTCCCAAGTGTTAGTCCTAATTCATGCACTGTCACCTTTACCAATTTGTGTATGCCTATCTCCAAATCAACCATCACCATTTGTCCCCTCAGTTCCAGGCAGCCCAATGAATATAAGCCCAGTTTGCAGTCTGCTGGTAATCCAACCTCTGCTTGTCAACTCTCTTATATTGACGCACAAGAGAGGTATTTCCTTTAGTCTGTTGGGTGTCACTAAGACAACCCAAACTTCATCACCCAATACCAAACAGCCTACCATGAATGACAAAGCTGAAAAGATCCAAGAGACCCTTAGAAAAATTCTTAAGCAGATAGAAACGCTAATTGTTGTTCATTGCAGCACCAACGAGAGTCATGTGCCTGATGCAGTTCAGGCAATAGTAACTGCCCAACTTATTGCTAACACAGCCAATTGTGGCATGTATATCTTCTCCAGCAGAGAAGGATCAAGCAGTTGATCTAACACTGTGCAGAATACAGCCTTTAGCACTGATAAGGCCATAACATTAGTTCAGTTGGCAACAAGAAGCCGCCAACTTCAGAATAAAAAAATGAGAAAATGAGAGAACTCGGTCTTCCAGTATTTTCTAACCACATTGATGCAAAACAATAACATGAAATTTTCCAAAGCTTAAATCCAGAAAGACAGATTCAGTGCTGGATTGAAATTTCCTGTCATATTATAAAGTCATTTTGCAAAAATTATAAAATACTTCCTTTATAGGAAGTGAAAACATAACTTAGCCAAAGCAGGAAAGTAAGAGAAGGTGACAAAAAGACTGCATTATGGATATTGGGAAGTCTGAGCAAACATTGGGCATGGCATAGGTAGGTTTAAGTCGAGTTAAATGGTTATCCTCACTTGTACTAGAGCCAATAATAGACTTAAAAGTATAAAAAAAATGAAACTTTAAAAAACAGACAATAGGTGGAATAAAGATTGAATCAACTTTTTCAAATGACAAAGAACCTTTTGAAAGAACAAAAATAACTGCACTTATGTGTCAAAAGTAATTACAATTCTCTCTAAAGAATTCCATTTTAGGTGATGCAAGTATGAACGATTCATACTTGAGGCAACAAGCACAAATTATTTTAAAGTCTTAGTTCATGGATTAGTTTATTCTCTTAGTGTATTTATTTTTTTGATATTTATATCTTTTTCTACCATTTTTTAATTTGCATCATTATTTTCATTTAAGTACCACTGGTGATCTGCTCTAACATGGGGGTCTACGACTTTTGCATTTTATCCCTTGGCTTCTGTTTTTTGTATGCCATAATTCGCATACATAATTCGAAAATTGTGGTGGAAATTCACCCCAAAAATTTTGCTTTACTTTAACTACATCCATGTTAGCGATTGGCATTGTTACTGGTGTACAAATTATGAACAACAAGTTTTCTGCCACTTTTGTGTCATTAAAGTTTTTTATATTTTTTAAAACTCTATGCTCATCCCCATGATTAGCCTATATACTATATAGTTATAAAAACAAATCAGAGTTAGCTGCATTCCATATCAAGATTTCTTTTCTAGAGTACATGTGGGTTGTGCACAGTATGGGGTAACAATATTTTGCTGGTATCAGGTTACAAATAAACTGTGTGCAGAAATAATTGAAAAAACTGAAATCTGTGATTCATTAGCTTTTCAGTGATATATGGTTTTATATGGTTTGATTAAAAACTGTGGATGTGACAAGTCCTTGAAAAAAGGGGTCTTTTTTAGGTTAAGTCCCACCTTATGGAGGGATCTCTGTTTAGCGGCCATTGAGAAGGCAGTCTCGAAAGTTGGGGCCACCTTCACTGGCTCGGCCAGCAAACTTATGGCTGCACTTGCCACCTCAAAAAACTCCAATATCACCTCAAATCTGGAGGAACTTCTTACCTTCAATACAAATTTCATTGCACTGTTGGGTCACTGAAATAAGAGTTTGTCCTAGCACCGTCATGATTTAATCAGACCTTGCTTGAACAAGGAATATAGTGCTTTGTGTTCGCCCCACATTCCAATCACTGGTAAATTATTTGGAGATGAACTTCAGTCCCAACTCAACAGTAGGCTTTGAACAAAATTAGCAACCTTACCACTGGTGCTTCTAGTCGCTGCTTCCACGACAAACCTGGCAATAACTACAAAAATGCAAAGTCTTTTTTGGGCCAGAGGGGAGAGACACCCCATTATAGCCAGAAAAAAACAGTGGGAGAAAAAGAAGCAGTGTGTGCTAACTGTTCACTGAATGATTTACTTGACCACGTAGACATAAATAAGTTTGCATCGCTTAAGCCTGCTCTTACAAATTATTTTACTTTGAGAGCAGACTGCTTTAAAGCTGGTCAACTGGCTGATTATGTCGACAATTGGAAATTGATCAGTTCTGACCAAGAGATATTTTCTATGGTTCAGGGCCTACATATTGAATTTCAATCTATACCTTTTCAAAAGGAAGATCCATTACAGTGTGCAAAACAATCTGAGATGGATGTCTCAACACTTAAATTGAAAAGCTTCTACAAAAGGATGTCCTTGTTAGGGTGATGATTGACAACACCACAGTTGTCTCAACACTTGCACACATAGGTACCCAGTCACTTGCCATCCTGTAACAATTTAGCCCGCATAATATGGGACTGGTGTCTTGATCATAATATATGGCTATCTACAGCCCACATCCCCAGTATATTAAATGTTCTGGCTGACAAAGAATGCAGAAATACAAACATGGGAACAGAGTGGGCTCTAAACTCAAGTGTGTACTGTGATGCAATGGCCAAATTAGGTGTTAAACCTAACATTGACCTGTTTGCTTCAAGGCTAAACTACAAAGTTAAACTATTAGTGGCAAACCAACCTGACCCTTAAGCTGTTGCAATAGATGCATTTACATTATCATGAGAATCATATTTATTTTTATGCCTTCCCTCCTTTCAGTCTCATAGCATTAGCTCTTCAGAAAATTCAAGAAGAGGAGGCCACAGGACTCATACTAGTACCAAAGTGGCCCACTCAACCATGGTGGCTGACACTAACGAAAATGGTAATTCAAAATCCTCTGGAACTGCCTCGGAAAAAAGACCTGTTATTTCAGCCAAGTCAAACAGACTAAGTTCACACCCAAAGCTAGTACTAGCTCCCATATCATGTATCCGGGAGCAACTCGAAAGTCAGGGACTATCAGAGCAGGCTACCGTCCTTGTCATGGGCTCATGGTGAAACAGTACAAAAAAAGCAGTAGGAACCCTACGTTAAGAGATGGAAGCAGTACTGCAGTGAAAGGGAAAAGGATCTCTTTTAAACTTCTGTAGAAATGGGGGTGAATTTCTTAGCTGAGTTGTACCCTACTGGTGTAGGATACAGTGCTATTAACACTGCTAGATGTGCTTTGTAAACCTGCCTCCTGATTGATGGTTGTAAGAGCTTTGGAAGTCATCCTTTAGACAGCGGATTCATCAAAGGGGTTTTTGAATCCAGACCTGCTCTTCCTAAATTTTCAGAGACATGGGACGTCAAACAAGTGTTTAGTTATTTGCAAACTCTACATCCTCCAGAATCTCTTACATTGAAAGATTTAACTCACAAGTTGGTTATGTTATTGGCCCTTTTGTAAGGACAGAGACACCAAACACTGCACTCTCTGAGTGTGAGAGATATGAAATTAAGCCCTGATAATTGTGTTTTTGTTGTCAAAACGTTGTTTAAGACTTTGAGGCCTGGCAGGTACATTTCCAGCCTACAGTTTATTGCTTATCTACCAGATCCTCGGTTGTGTGTTGTTACTTACATGCTAGAATATATTAAGCGGACCAGTACTATTAGACAGGGTGTATCTCAGCTGCTTTTAAGTTACAAAAAACCAAATAAGCCAGTTTCAGCAGATACAGTTAGAAACTTGATTAATTACGTACTAAGCAAATCTGGTATTAACACTAGTCTGTTTAGTGCTCATAGCACCAGGTGGGCTTCTACCTCTTATGCTAAGGCAGCACAAATACCTGTGGATACCATCATGAGGAATGCTGGATGGTCTAATTATGATACCTTCCAGAAATTCTACAACTTGCCTATTGTCAGCTAAAATACCTATGGAAATGAGCTATTGAGATCTTGTACCTCTTAAGATCTTGTTATATGCATCTTGTACAGCAATACAAATCGCTTTAGTTTAGTTTACTACTGTTGTTTCCTTTCTTTTGTTATTTCTTATGGCTCCTAATCCCACAGGCTTTTAAGTCTCACGTGACTCCTACACTCCTGACCAATGACTCGTAGAATTCCAATCAAACTTCACCTTACAGGTAAGTCTTGTTTAACTGTTGAATTTTATGATATCGCTTAGTTTATACTCGCTTCAAACACTTTATTCTTGTCCAGAGCCAGCGTTTCTCTGGCCAGTGGGTTTCATCACTATTGCACATGTTCACATGCTGACCTGGTAAAATAGACCATATAATGGCGGATTCCAGTTCAGAGTAGGACTGCAACTCTCCTGTCGTGAAGAAGGCCAAATATGCCGAAGCAGCAAAATACAAAAGCAAGTTGGAAAAAGACTGGATAGTGAAGTACCCTTTTATTTCTTCTGTCACTTCAGACAAATCTTTATTTCACTGTAACGTTTGCAATCGTACTTTGTCATGTGCCCATCAAGGAGAAGTAGATCTTAAGCGCCAAATTGCTAGCGATGAGCACACTACACTTGCCAAGGAACATGCAAAACCGGTGATCACAAACTTTCTCAGACAACCAAACTCCAACATCCAAGAGAAAGTAAGGACCTAGTCTTACCAATGAAATACACTTTGTATTAATGCTATTTGTTCGACTTTGTGTTTGGCAAATTGCAGGGCTTTAAATGTTCTTGCCCAATGCTGAGGTGCAGTTATGTTATTTATACAAGATTTTAAGCTGGAATAACCTTCACACACACTTTGAAATCTATAATTAATAATTATATTTTTATATTGCGCAAATTAACATGTGGATATGATCAAAGGCGCATCACAACACTTTTCGGGGGACTTTGGCTGGACTGCATCAGCAGTTTACAAACAATCGAAGGAAACTTATTTGAAGATACCCCCTCCCCCCAATTCCCAGTAAACAGACCAGACCACATCACAGTAATCTCGTGAGTGGGTTCTTTAATGTCCCCTGCCAAACCAAATTAACTAATTAATAGATGCAGGAGACGGGACCTACGGTTTATTCGTCCTTATCTGAGAAGACTAGAATGTCCATCCATTTCTTGATGTTATAGAAAGGTAGCGCATTCTCCTCAGTTATTTTAAGACCTTGAGTGTTGGTCCAGCTGGGGCTCGAACCATCGACCTCGGCCTCCCGCACAACAGTCCAGCGCTCTAACCAAATGAGTGTACCAAATGCCTAGCAGAACATGCCCAGATTCCCTACAATATAGGGCGAGGGCCAAAATAAGAGCAGACGAGGATTTCAAAAATGGGATAAAGCAAATTCTTAACAACGTGGAGCAAGAAACAGTAAAGGCAATCATGTGCTTCTATGAACGTGAAATCAGTCGTTTTAATACCGAAATAAAGAAAAGAAAACGAGCCAAAACGGCTGGAACACTGAATATTAAGAACTGTAGTACGATCAAATCAGTGTGCGTGGCGCAAGCTGAAAGCAATCAATACAACTTAACGATCGAGACAGTCAAAAAAATAGCTCTACATCTACAAAAGCAAACCATTCGAAAAAGACGCAATCCCTGATGTGCGTACTCAGCGCCACACAAAGCAAATTCTCATGAAAAACTGGCATTTAATAGAAACACAACCACTACTGAGCAAGCTATACAAAAATCCGCCACTCGTATCTTACAAAAGAGAGCGGTCGCTCAAAGCCATACTCGTGAGGGCTAAACTTTGAATAGGCTACTCTAAACACTCGCTGGGGAGTCATGTAGGCCTGTCAACCCCATTTTACGGCACCACCTTCCTCTTCGCTACTGGAGACAACTTCGCTTCGTTCAGAAGAAGATTCACTTGACAAAATTTCAATATCTGCCATCTCCTTCGCCCACGAATATAAACAAACAGTGAGTGAAATAAATCACGCTATCGGAGTGAGCACAACCAGTGATGTCATCAATCCATTTCGCTCGGTACCAGAGCCCGGATATGGTTTTGTGTAAAATTTTTTACTTAAACGGTTAAAAAAGATATCTTTCGCCTATTTTTGGCCAAAGCAAATTATCTCATGATGATCAGGATATTCAAAACTACAGGTTAAAGCAAAAATTTCAGATACGAAAATTCCGTTTCAGTAGCACTTTAAGAAAGAGTCAATATTGGTCCAATAAAAAGAAAATTCTGGGATCTAATTACTTACTTTTAAAGCATGACATTTCTGCTCAGAAAGAAGGAAAACACGTCTTAGCTACTTCCAGTCTTCAAAATTTCCTGGGGGAGCATGCCCCCAGACCCCCCTAGCAGGGTGATGCCTGCAGCATCACAAACAACAGCTGTGCCATTGTAGATGTCACTCTTTGCCAACAAATCAACTTGAGAGCTTTGTAGTCCAAATATCAACAAGTTTAAACTAAAATTGAGGAATCAAATGAATATTTACTGAATGGACACTCTATACCTTTTTAATGGTACTTCTGTGATTTTTATATACTTTCTCATGAACTTGCATTTATTTTAATGTACATTTTTCATTTTTTATTGCTATATTTCTTTAGTTTCTTCTTTATTTAGCAGATCCTTAAGATAGGTTAACCACTGAGCTTCCTTCTTTTTAATAGCAGTTCTTATTTTAAGCAGTGCCAAGAAAGCTACCTGGAACTATAACAAAGAGCATCTGACTCAGGGATCAGAGTGACAGCATGTAGAACAATCAGTATGATATTTTAATTAAATTTGAATGGATAAGATAGAATGAGAGATGTTAAGAGAATTCAGTTGATATTGATCTGATTCAGTTATCATACTGACAACATGTAGAGCAAACAAAAGTCATGTTAATTTGACTTCTATATACATGTAAGTCAGAACGTTAAGAAAGAGTTGATATTGGTCTAGTAAAAAGTAAATTCTGGGATTTAAATACCTTACTTTTAAAGCATGACATTTCTGCTCAGAATGAAGGAACACGTCTTAGCTACTTCCACTTTTCAAAATTCCCTGGGGTACATGCCCCCAGACCCCTCTAGCAGGGTGATGCTTTCGGCGTCACAAACAACGGCACAGCCCTTGGAGATCTCACTCTTTGCCAACAAATCAACTTGAGAGCTTTGTAGTCCAAATATCAACAAGTTTAAACTAAAATTGAGGAATCAAATGAATATTTACTGAATGGACATTCTATACCTTTTTAATGGTATTTCTGTGATTTTTATATACTTTCTCATGAACTTGCATCTATTTTAATGTACATTTTTTTATTTTTTATTGCCATATTTCTTTCTTTCTTATTTATTTAGGAGATCCCTAATATAGGTTAACCTCTGGGCTTCCTTTTTTTAATAGCAGTTCTTATTTTAAAAAAAGGATTTTATCATATACACTACCGTTCTCTTCTTAACGAAAATGATAGCAGTCATGGATTCATTCCTTGGGCACAAGAATCATTCTTTAAGGGCAATCTTGGATCTCCTTGGGCCAAATTTCAAAGAAGAGTCTGCCCAGGGAATAGCAAGTTTAATTGGTGTCCCTGATGGTATTTTGATTGATAGTAGTGTACATCAGGATTGTAAGAAATCAAAAATGCTTTTCTGCACATCCCAGGAAGAGCAGGTTATCACTCCTTTCCAAAAATAATTGCAAACCTTGTGAATGAAATAGATTATAGAGACTTGTGCAGATGGGTACCCACAAGGCTACATGAATAGGCTGAAATTTATGAAAATTAGTTGCTGTGAAGCAAGTTTTGATGTACAGTATTTTTGTCATACCACTTCGTGCAGCTTTTTCGCCATCAGGCAGTGACTCCTCAGTATCGCAACAAATCTAAGTATTGTATTATGATAGATACAATAATTATGATACATATATCTTAACACTCCAAAGACTTTAGCCCACAACAATCAGCAGCATTAGGAAGACCACTGGCTGATTTTGATGATAATTATTATGGCTTTAAGAATGGTAACAGTTCAGTGTGAAGTCATGGGCATACAGCAAGCCACCAACAAAATTTCATGTTTCACGCTTTAAAAAAACTTATCCCTTACACAGATAACATAATGGGAGATTGCTAGTCATGTGGTGTTTCCCAGCTGCTAGAAAGTTATGTTATAACACGGAATCCCTGCATAATGGTCATTACTGAAAATAACAAAGAGCTTTGGTTCACTTTGCCACACCAACAGCTTCAACACCATTGAGCTGTGTTGGATCCAACTTATGAAATAAAGGGAGCAATAATATTGCTAACATTCTTAATAAATTTTCAATAAAAGCTTATTTATTATTTTAACCTTAAAAATTTTAATTCTGCTGGCTAAAGCAACAGTTATACGCATCACAGACAAATAAGTATTGTATGCATGTATTCATACTTTTGCTCTGTACTGAGTGCTTCACAATGATCCATTTTATCTCACAACAATTATTAGGTAGTATTAGTTTCAAACAGATGTGATTGATTTAATTCTATTGAAAGAATTTTACTCACCATGTTAATATGGCTCTCAAATATACCACTGCTGATGTAACTGAGAACATGACACAGGATGCAATGTGCAGACAATCACAAAATGCAAACAGGATATTCAGTTGTATTGGAATGTATTGGAATGTATTGGAAAATATACAACAATGTACTTGCATGTCTCTCTTCAAACCTTCATATTCAGAAGAGATGACCAATGATAATGCTGCAATTACATCTGGAAAAGACATCATTGCAACCACTGATGTGTGCGTTGTCAGAAGAGACAAAGACCCTTGGTTAACTGGCAGAATTAATGGCTCTAAACCATTCCAAGTACCCCAAATTTGCTCGCTTGGAAGCAATGTTCGAGGCTGAAAAACACTGTGCCAGACTTGCCAGGAAGTTGTCTGCCTTTCCACTCATGTGTTCCTGGCAACCAGAATTCCACCACTTCTCCCCTGAAGAAGCCAAATGTTGCAAGGGGGTGATGCTTGTGTGAACAAGTAACACCTCATTCATATTGCAAGCAAGGGAGCTTCCTCGGTATTGAGAGCAGAAGAGCTGGAGGCTGAGAAGTGGGAAAGAACGTACACAAAGTCATCTTGGGTTTCTTTGGAAGTTGTAGGCACCACCACACCATCCTTTGGAAGAGTACAACACTTCTTCCAGCATACCTTTGCTTGCCAATGCCATAACTTTGCTGTTGTCAACCTTTATGGCAGACCTCAGCAAGATGCAAGGAGCAAGCTGTGGTATGTTCCAACCACAAACGTTGCCGAAAGAAGTGTTGTTAAAGTCAGCAAGCTCTCTAAACCACTTGTTACAGCACGTGATACTGACAAAATGTGGTTCCTTAATTTCATTTATGTTTACTGCTACCATTTTTTTCACGACATTCCAGCCAGTTTGGTTGCCAAACCACTCCATTTCTGCGAGATTTCGGGTGCACTCCATGGCACTGAAGATGACTTAGTTTGGGAGAGGCAGAAGGTGACAAGGAGTTTGTGATCAAATTTGAGACCGACAAATGCTGTGCGATGGGACGGGCATGTGTTGAGGAGTGATGATGGAGGCATTGGAGTTTCAATTGAAGGGCAAAAAGAAGCGAAGACGACCAATGAAGATGTGGAAGATCCAACTGGAGAAGGAGAGCAAGAGCATTAGCTTAGAGAAAAAGGACACCCTGGCTTGGGTGGAATGGAGAAGGGGAGTTAAAAAGATTGCTGCCAAAATGGGGAAAATCCAGCAACCCCCGTTTTTGGGGAGATAAACCCAGATAAAAATGGACTGATGATGATGAGTGAGAGTGATGTCTAATAAATAAAATGGTTCTTTTGAGAGCCACCTGGCTCTTTTCAGAACCACCATAAATTATTATCTGTAAGAGTCAATGATCAACATTTTTTGTGTTATATTGATATTTTTATCATAATTGTAGGAAAAAAATCAGATCATGGAAAAACTTGTGTTCTCCATGATCTTAGAACCTTTGGATTTTCATTTAATTTTACTGTGCATACCCAATTAAACCCCATTATGAGTAAAGTACGATTTAATGATAACCACAGAAATTCTTGCATACTCATTGCCTAATTTTGATTATCTGTAAGCAGACAGCTGACACGTGAACTTATAATTTATGTGATGTATAAACAAGCAAGAGCAGACAATTTGACAATTTCTTGTCATAAAAAACAAAATTGTGAGTTTTCAATGTGTCGTGTTATTGACAATTGTCAAAATAGTCTGCAGATCCACAAAACAAGTGGATCCCAGCTTCTTTGACAATGTTACGTATGACGAAATTCATGATCGATAACAAAACAGACACATGAAAATCGCCTTCAATTTATCAAAAAACAATGTATCAAAGCAAACAAACATTTTCAAGATCGGGCCCACCAATTGGGCCTGCCAATTTCAATGTGCATCATTTTGCAAAGTTCGCACAAATGAGATGATTGGCTTGGTGAATCAAAGAAATGCAAGATTCAACCAAATCCTGCAATTTCTTAGACTGGTCTGGATAGCCAAATCTACAATTTGGCAACTCACATGTTTTTTCGCAAGTTTTTTAAGCATATTTTCGGAGAAATTCTTCAGAGATTATTTCACAAGTTTATTCAAAGGTTTTAAAAGCAAAATTTCTTCATATTTTGCTCACACATTTTTTCACGTGTTTTTCACAGTTCTTTAAATTCACAGGTTCTAAATTTTGTGATTTTTCAACAACATTTAGCCCTTGCAAAATTCACAGGTTTTTTCACAGGGTGTTTCTGTGTCAGATGATATTTCACCAAGTTGTTCACAGGTTCTCATCCAGTAGTGAATAGTGATCTGCTCTAATATGGGGTCTACAACTCTTGCATTTCATCCCTTGGCTTCTGTTTTTGTATGCCATAATTTGATTTATTAAAAATTGGATCATTGGATAATGCAGTTTAAGACTTTTTATTGGCTTAGCCATTATGGTATATGACCCAATATACCATAATCTACAAATATGGCAAGCGTACGCGTCAGTTTAAAATCAAATGGGAGCAAAAAAAATCCGGTTTCTTCTCACAAAATAATAATTTCTTAGGGGCCTTTTTAATAAAACAATTATTCCACTCATGCTTGTTGGACATGAGATGATTATAGCCAACGCTGTGCTACGCGCCTCATTGGCTATCTATCATCTCATCCAACGCGCGCCCATGGAATAATTGTTAAGTATACCAGTATTCAATGCCTTTGATCTAATCAGTAACAACTTAAATTCAATAATTTAGTTCTTCTATTTCAGAACAAATCATGGTTGGTTATTTACATAGCCTGTCACATATAAAGACCTGCAAAAACATGAATCAATATGTTTTGCTAAATTTTCAAACAAACACTAAAGTAAATTGTACTGTTTACTTCTCCCCACAGAAGCATTCAGTGCTCAAGCCCAAATTTGAGTCTTTATCACCTGTTAAAATACAGAAGTTCCAACTAAAGAAAAACCATAAGACAGCAAAAAGGAAGAATTGATTCTCAACAAAAGAACAAAAATTTAAGATCCCCATGGGAAATGAGACAGATTTTGACCTCCAGCAAATAAACAAAGAAACCATGGAAGCAACAGACAGCTCAGTTGAGGAGATTCAAGGTTGAGAAAATAATACCCTGGTCAACATCACTGGCTGTATTTTATTAGATGGTGCTGCAGAAACTACAAATGTTCACAGAAAAACTTTAACTAAACAAGAAGTCTTATTTAGAGATAACAGTGGATCTCCACAGCTGGTCTTGTGGAAACAGGACACAAGTAAAATAAAATCAAGAAAATGTTACAAAATATCAAATGTTACCATTAAAGAATTTAATGGTGCAAACTATTCAACTTTAATGAAAACCAGCAAAATAAATGAGGCTGACAGATTAAGGATAGATTGAGAAGATGTTGTATTAGAGAAAAACAACAATTGAAGCTGCAATTCCCACCGGAAGGAATTAACTAAGTTCAATCTTAATGAACCCACAACAAGTGCCACTCAAAAGTTATGGCCAAAGACAAGAAAATCCTCAAATATTCTGAGTGTGGCCTAATGCAACTAAAGACCAAATGCTGTAGTAAAATAATGGCCAGTATTCTTACCATCACTGGGAAAGACACAACTTCCCTAAATATATTTGACGATATGATTAAATAACTGTATACTATTAAAACAAAACAGGATGGGGAATTTGTGAAAGAATTTGCAGACCTTAGTGATGATGATATCACTGAACTGCTTCTTACTGTTGAAGCAACAGTTGTATTCAATGCCAAAGAGGTGATCAAATCAGTGTAAATCATAAACAGTTCTCTTTTTATGGACTGAGAATAATTTAGAACTACTTTCTAAAATGTAAATAGGTCTTTGAAGTCGTTAGATTTATATTTTTAAAAATAAATTCACGTTAATTTTCAAATAATTTGAAACGATGGTTTTTGTAACCAATGGCACCTGTAAACTGCCAAGTAGAGTTAATATTTTTCCAACACTTGATGCAACCATTGGTTTTATTGATGAATTGCAATTATTTGTTTTGTAGGTGAAAGTGGGAATTCCACTTGTTTAACTTAAGAAGTTCTATTAGTTGTCACTCTTTTTAAGTTGTTCACTCTATATTTTTCCAGTTTCAAACTAATTTTTGAACTATTTATAAACATTTTTATTAAAATACATTATCTTTGTTTTTACGAATGTTATCTAAGGATTGCCATGCAATCAAATATCAATCTTAGTTATTTCAAATAAAACCACCATTAATTATGTCTTTCCTTGGCTTTACTTCTATCAAAGCAAAAAAAAAAACAACAACCCGAGATGTTACCGTAGCAATGCTTCAATAATTTCAGTAATGCCTTCTGAACTTAGCTGGTTATATTTTTTTTGCACATTCTCCCATCATTCCTTTTGAATTTTCGAAGCTTTCAACTGCTAACATAATCCTCACTGACTTTCATGCACCATGATTGTGATTACCATTGATAGTGAGCAGAAGAGAAAGTTTGTGTATTCCAAAGATGTATTTAACGAATCATAAACAATTAGAAAACAGGCCATCAAAACTAATATCTTTGGACCAATGAGAGTTTTTAACATTAATTACAACCCCCCCCCCCCATAGAAAAAAATTCATCTTGACAACTATATCCCCAATCCAGTACCTGGACAGAATATCGTTGAAGGTGAGAAGGGTGCTCTTAAATGTTAGGTCTGGAAACACCCCACAATTAAACACAACTATAAGAAATAAGGGTTATGAATCACTGCGTAAACTATCAACAGGATTTGCCGCAGCATTACTATCTTTCAGATATTCTGGTAAAACTATGACAAGATGACACCATGTGTTAAGTTTGTTTGCATTGTACGTAACATGTTAGTTGGAGTCTGAATGATAAGAGCAACAAAAGCTAATTAGAGTTTATTTATTGAGCTACAAAATACATGAAGAAATTATTGGTTTCAACCTTGAGAGAGTACGTTAGAAAAGGAGGTAAGACAAGTGACTAAACTTCTGCCACACTCACCGTACGAAATAGAAAATACCTTGCGTGTTTTGTTAGAACTTGACCCGGCCATTTTCAAAATGGTGGATTTTACCGCGAAAAGTTCGATGACAACAACAGTATACAACGGCCTACATTTTCAAAATAGAAGTTAATTCTTTACAAAACCAAACCTAAGGACTGGCTGTGATGAAGTTGTACGATTTTCTGTCCTTTGTTACTTTTTATACATCAGTGTCACTGTGTAGCAGGTTGTAACCATAGTGAGGTTCATTTCAGACAAAGTTTTGTGAGAACTACCTCTATATCAACCTACATACCGATGAAATATCCTGAGCATTAAACCAAACAACAGAATATCAACCCCTTTTTGTTCACCTTTCTCAAAGACTGATCTGGCGAACACGTACGCCGATGACAGAAAATCTAAAAATTTATCGAGACTGTTTCGGAAAATTCAGAGGGTTGGTTCGCGGCGATCATGCAACTGTCAATCTCAAATAAACCATAGGCGCCGAAATCGACAAAATCATCAAAATATCTCAAAAGAAGAGAAGCTTGGTCTGAATAGTGCACTAGAATAATAGTAGGTTTGAAACTTTAACCACACTAACGTAACGAAAGTGGTTCGCAAACCTTTAGAAAGCATTGATATTTGCGTCCCAAGAGTTCCAACCACCAGCATTCGATCGAGTCTCTTCCTTCCATAACTTCAGGGACTTTTAACCTACAAGTAGGACACACACATTGAAAAAAAATAGAAATAGTCATTACCTAGATATTTCAAATGACTTCAAAGTAGGTTTCGAAAGCTACTGAGGTCATGTTTGAAGTCCAACGCAATATTCTATTACACCTATATGTTGCCGCCACATGTTCGTGCAAGACGAGGTATGAACTGAGTAACGGAAGTTTCCTTTACAAAATCTGGCTTACCCTGACATCTAAAACTTACGCGAATGCCGCCAGCCACTGCAGCCGAGGACAGCACCAACTGACCTACACACTTGTTCACCCGTGTTGCCCAGACACAGTCACGTGTCTCCCGGTCTCCCTGACAGAGCTAAATAACGTATGCGCATGCGTTAGGTTTTGCCGCGAAAGACGGATTTTTGATTAGTTTGCAAGGTTAGTCTATTTCCTTGCCGCTGTTCTTTTACAGAACAACCTCTGAAAACTTGGTACACCCCCTAAAAATTTTCGAAAATTAATTTTCTCATTAAAACCTCTGGAGATAGGAAAGTGCCTTTGACGAAAAAAAAAGTTCCTCGGTTTTAAATGTCAGCCATTATTATTTTCGCCAAATTTTAGACAAAGAACACTTGAGCCCGCGTTGATGACCGCATACCCTCTGACGTAACATTTCATTACTCAGCCCTGTCGGTCTCCCTCCTGTTTAGGCTACGAAACCATAATATACGGTCAGCGGTTTTTGTTCTCATTTCCTGTAAATATTTTTAACAATTATTCCACTCGCGCTTATTAGATATGAGATGATAGATAGCCAACAAGGTGCTTAGCGCCATGTTGGCTATAATTCTCTCATATCCAACAAGCGCGAGGGGAATAATTGTTTTATTTAAAAAAACGCCCCCAAGATATTAGACAACTCTTCTCGACTTTATTTTGTAAGAAGAAACCGGACGTTACAATGTACAGATATTAGATAATGGTATATTGGCTCATAGACCATAATGGCTAAGCTAATAAAAAGTCTTGAATTGCATTATCCAATAATCCGGTTTTTAATAATTATATTATTACTTATATCGTTATTTTCATTCCTATTATTCTTTTATCACCATCATGATAATTTTCTACGTCATAAATCAGTCTGTGAACGCAGACTTTTCGGTGGTTTTCGATTCTGGCGACAACCGGAAATGCGTCGGCTTCGCGGGCTACATGTAACCTTGCGAAGCTAACAACGACAGATTGGTTTTTATCTCTGCTTTCGTTTCAAGCTGTCATCCTTTTCCCATGAAGAAATTGTTTCTAATAACACTTTTCGTAAGCTAGCAGAGGTCGTCTGTTTTTGTACATTCGAACTCATTTAAGTTTTAAGAAAGTTTAAGGGTAAAAATTAAGCTTCATTGTGGACTTGAAAGCGGACAATTCAATCATTTACACCGGTAGGTCAAATGTTCTTTTCCGAACACTTTAAAGAAGGGAAGCAAACTGTTACAAGTGTAGATGTAACACACTCAAGCATTTGTCACCCAAGGCTGAAATTATTTCAATTTTGTTCCTGTTATTACGATTAATTTTCTCCTGATCTCCATCGTGGAAGCATTGGCAACCTCACTTGTCTTTGTTGTTATTGTGAATGTTATCAACTCCCGCCTTCTTGAGTCGCTTCAGTAAGGTCAGCCTACTGTACTAGGTACCTTATCGAACAAGGTGCTAACTGCTAAAATGTGCTTGGAATTCCGGATTTAACGACGGGATGTTTGATTAGATTATGTCGTGACTTAAGTGACGATCAATATTACGATTTTCTGAAAGTTCAGCCTGGTTTCCCCGCTGAAATGAAAAGCCCCAAACTAATTTTCATACCCTCGAAATCAATACAATTTCCACTTATCACGAGCTTAACCTAAACCGATTCTGGCATGGGGAAAAAGATAAGTGAGCTCCAAATTTAATGAATTGGTCCCGTTTTAGACTTTAAACATACCTCAATCCCTTCTACCCAAATTTATCCAATTGCTACCAGCTTGCTTTCTTTTGCGCTTTTCATGAGTAAAGTTCATTTGCCTCCTCTCGGGGCATTGATTTCCGACATTTTCCGACTACCAAAGCTCGTTTCAGATTTTCTAGGATAACGAAGCAAGTCTGTGAAAAAAAAAAAAAAAACAAAAACAAAAACTTACCACGTTTCTAAGTTCACCATGAGGCATCTCTGACTGAAATATGAGGATAGTCATTTTTTGGTCGATGTGGTGCCTCTCACCAGGTGTTAAGGCTTTAGAGGAGGTTTTACTATTGTTAAAATTGCCTTTTCAGCTAGGATATCCGCTATAGTTTAAGAATTTTTCAGACAAAATGTAATACTACGTAAGGAATAGACAAACCAAACGTGAACATGCAGAACTCATTCAAGATAAACTCATATCACGGAAAGGTTTAAAAAGACGTGGATCTAGCTCCTCTTGACCAAAGTTTCTTCCTCCATTTAAGAAGTACACTGTGTTTCCTTACTCGGAAGTGGTCAGCTCAGACGACCTGACCACAAACCTTAGAATATCATCCAAGTTTTAATAATTATTCGATCTAGGAGAAATACATTTGTAATTCGAAATCAGAAAAACGCAAACGAAGTCTTAATCTCGTAGCAAAATTCAAGAAAAACGTGATTGGACACTTACTTCTGTGGTGGGTGGTAAAAACAGGTTTCTTTCTTCAGGTTAGCAGATTCAGGTAAGCGAACAGAGTATAAAAACCGACTTCTCTCTCTTATTGATTCTTCTGAAAACTGGTTTAAAACATGATAAGCTAATACTTATATCATTGTACGGAATTAATGTCAATCACGAGCCGTGTAATTAAAATATATCTGTCATCAAAGGTAACGCCTACTTACTAAATGAAACACACTGCCTTGAGAAGAAAGCCAGTACAAGTTGACAGAGCACAGATGAATGAAGACCTTAAACAATATGGAAGGTTTACAGGCCTTTTCTAGCTGCTCAGCCCAGAGCCACCTCCTGTTAGTAAACTACTAATTCCAACAATAGAAGATATGTATGATACAGGATCGTGCATCATACGTATCTACAACCGCAGTTCAAAATATATGAACTTCATATATTCATCGTATCTGATTTATCATCACGGGGTTATTACGAATCAACTTAACGGCCTGCTCCCAGTTGGCTTGTTAGCTCAATTGGCAGAGCGCTGCACTAGTATCGCATAGGTCAGTGGTTCGAATCCCGTACAGGCCTGATTTTTTTCAGGTCTGATTTTCGCTATTGCATAAATAGCGCTCTCTACTGCGAGGATCGTGCATCATACGTATCTGCAACCGCAGTTCAAAATATATGAACTTCATATATTCATTGAATCTAATAGAAGATATATTTTCAGAATAGTTTCTCCAAACCAGAGGGCGTCAACAAGAACTGGACTGTCTAGTTCGACGATCCAGAATACTTGATGAAGACATCTTGAAAATCAGTCGGATCACTGTTGGCCAGCATGACACCCCTGCCTGGTATTTGGCAAGGAGGAGCTGTCTTACTGCTAGTAACTTTGGTAGTGTTCTGAAAGCCAAACACCTCTCTTCTGAAACGCCTTCTTGGAGAATATGATCTCTTGAGAGTGAAAGCAGTGTCAAAAGATCTGAGTCGGAAAAGCGAAGCGCGTGCGAGCCGTTCAAAGTTAAATGTAATAAGGTTCTAAAGAGCATGCGTGTCATGCATAACGTCCCAACGTGACATCTCTTCTTAAAACAGCTAGAACATAAACAAGGTTCTAATAAATAAACAAGGTTCTAACAGCCCAAAAGGTTCTGAGTGTGTACGATTACAAAATCATCGAAAGGTTCTTTTAGCATAACCTTGTGGTCGGCTTGGCAGTATCACCACGCAGTTTCAATAAGACGCTGTGGCGGTCTGCGGATCCGTAGACTTCTTCTCGGGTACCCTTCGATAGAGCATCAAGAGTAAACAGTAATTTTGGTCAATGGGGAAATTATGAAACCTGCCAATATTGCGAAATCTCGCGAAAGGATGACATTTTAAAACTGAAGACAGTTTTTGACTAGAATACGTAATCATGGTGGCGACTCAATGAAGTTGAATATATGAAAATCATATATTTGTACTGCGGTTTCATGAAATGTAAGAAAGCGTTCCTCGCAGTAATATAATAAACCCTACTTATCTAGTAGCGACTAAGTACTGTAGACATGACTTAATGACTTGCCCTGTTCTGCCAACAGAGGAGCGAACACGATAGGCATGCAATGTCTACTTTCAGTGCTTATAACAAGTGTAAAATTATAAAGTCGTAAGTGAAAAAAGCCGCTCCTTCAATTTAAAACGGCAGTCACTTTGAGAATGAAGTAACCCTTTACTTGCCTGTCATTATATTAGTAGTGAGGTCGCTGGCGCCAAATCGGGCTGGCTTTCTCTATCACGGCCTCACATCGAGCCGGTGCACTTTAAACAGAAGGATGGGTATAACTGCGGAATTCTCATTTGTCTAGTTAGTAGCTAACTTACTATCCACCCACACGCGACAATTAATTTTAAGTTTAATGCAGTAGTCACTATTCTCATTAAATCATGAGGTATTGAGGTACGAAATCTTTACCCTCACAAGATAACTAGCATTACCGTTCGACAGGCTAACCGCTAGAAGAAGTGCACTCGATTAAATATACCTTAATAACCAATAGTTTTTGCCTTAAAAGCGCGCTAAAAAAATCCCTACGCAAAAGTATATTAATATAAAGGCTGGTCACATTTTATGCTGTTTATTTTAGCCTATAATCTACTACTACTTTGAGATTAACTGCTCGAATATTTTCAGCTCAAGGCTTCATCAAGATTTTTCCTGTAGATTTTCCACTTCCCAACAACTCGTAAGCTTTCTTTCCCTCGGACAGTGGTAATACAGTAAAGTCGCCAAACTTCACTTTGTTTGTCTTGATCCAATTAAAAACTTCAGAGCTACGCCACTCCAAATCTTCTTTGTTTGCAATGTAGTGGAACAGCATCGGCCGGCAGATGGAGAAGGAACCTTTGGCGAGTTTCTCTACATCAATTGGGGGAGGGGGCCCGGAAACTAGTCCAAAAGACACCACGATTCCTTGGATAGCCAAACATTCAAAGTCTAAGAAGAAACAAGACAAGAAGGCTGGAGATATATGGCTCCTGTTAAAGCCCCGCCGCGAAGTTACTATTGAGATTTAAGAGGGATGTTTTCGCGATTTATGAAAATGTTTTGATCTCTACTTGAATCGCGAAAGGGCACGAGTTTTCTCTTTTCGTGAATCTCACAATCATGAAAGGCAGTTTGTAATACGACTGATAAGTCAACAAATGATTCGTATTTCCTAGATCTGATGTTTTGGAGTGGTTTGAAAAAAAATTTTTTTTGAGAAAAGCATTTTTGTAGAAACACCCAACAGCCTTGGTTCGTCCTATGAAGGAACGCCTTTTCGCAGGTTGTCAGAGAAGGGTAAAAAAGTTAAACAAAAAATTGTTGCTGTTTTCAATTGAGTCATGAAAGAAATCCAGGAATTGCATTGGTGTTTTTCACTACGGTCTTTGATTGGTCCAGAAAACGTGCACCAACAACTCGATCAATCGAATGCAAAATTAAAATCAAGCGCCTCTTGTTCCACCGCGTTTTCCCGTCTATAATGATGTTACCCTTCGTTGTGATTGGCCTTGGCGGTTTTCCTCTACAGATCAGGTTTGTTGTCAATACTGATCCTGAAACATTTCTAGAGAAGGGGAAAATAGATTTAACCTCTCCTTCTGCAGGTTCTGGCTTAGGAACCTCCGTAAGCTTCGAAAAGTCGCCGAACTCTTCAACAATCAGAGCTTTTATAGACATACTTCAGGAAAAATATGGAAGGCTTTGCGAAAAGTATTAAGGGTATCGCACACGCTCTACTAAGAATGCGCATTCTATAATAGCGTGCTAGCGTGACCATATTTTGACTTGAGGTAAGTCAGGTAATTGTGCCTGTACTTCTATCAAATCTATCAAATATTCTTCTTGATGTTTGATCCACATCATACCTTTTTCAAAGGTTTTTTTTCCAATTCCATCGTAAATAACATTCACCCCTTTTCCATCAGTGATCCTGTTTACTTCCTCTGCAAAATCTCTCTGTGAGTAAAGAATGACCTCATCGGCACCAGCCTCCCTCGCTTTCGCTGCTTTGGCCTCAGTGCTGGTTGTTCCGATCACAAAAGCTCCTGAAAAATGTTGATTTTGAAAGCAGGAACTCAAAGGAATTTCACCTTCTAAATCTTGGTTAAATTGACTGAACAATTGACTAAATAAATTAGATAGACTAACAGCAGTCCAACCCAGAGTTGAGGAACCTATTTCATTTACCTCACGCAACTGACTTCAACAAGTTAACAGTATTTGTTGAACTGCTGTCTTCTTTTCCCAGCTAAATGAAACTTTCTTTAGAGGAAAGTAAACCTCTAGAGTTTCATGCATAATGCTGTGATTTTTCTTGTCATAAACTCACTATTCAATATCAAGTTTCCCTACAAACTACCTTCAGAGAGCTTCACTTGAAAAGCACTTGGGAGTGATACCATCTTGCTTTTTTTCACAACATAAGTTTAAAATTTTCTGGCTATGCAATTAAACCTCTTTTGGGACAACTTCTCAGGAAATATGTTTTCTACTCATGAGAGTATCCTCGTAAAAGAGGTTCCACCGCATATATCTCCAATTAGCAAACTTTTATTACCTGCATTCTTTGCTACTTGACAAACAAGTGACCCAGTCCCTCCAGAAATAGCATGTATCAGCACTTTGTCACCAGCCTTCACTCTGCCAGTTGTATGCACAAGGTAGTGTGCAGTCAACCCCTGAATCATCGAAGTAGCAGCTTGCTCAAAACTAACCTCATCTGGAACTTTCACCAGTCTTGATGCTGACACTTTGGCATATTCAGCATGTGCCCCTGATGATCAAAACAGTTGAGAAACTTTTGCAGGAAATTTGTTTTTAAATTCAAATCTAGACATAAACAGTTAACATAAGTAGGTCTGAATGTAGAAGTTGAGCCAGAACTTTTAATTTTAACTTTTCTGGTATTTTTTTACCGTAGGGAATTAATAAGGCATTCATCCAAGAAAGTTATTAATCAGGTATTTTTAGTCTACTGTATCATCATCAAGATCTCCTTTGTAACCTCCTTATTATTCACACTATTTTCATCTCATGATCATTACTATTATCATTATTATTATTGTTAACATTAATCTTGTTTCAACTATTATCATTATTTTTAATTAATAATTTTGAGGACTTGATAAGGATCAATTTCAAAATGCGATTCCCTGGCTGTATTGATTGTGCACATCTTCAGAAACCATGAGTTGGTTGTCTTGAAAGAGTTCCTGAAAAGCTGATTTGATCATTGGTCTTTTCTGGGAAGGAGTGGGAAGTACATTAGAGCAGAGCAAATATTTGCACCAAGAAAAGTCGAAGGGTGTCCCAAAAGGATTTTAGATACATACTGGTCAGTATATCACCTAAGGAAACTGGATCACTTGGCTTTTACAAGCTTTTGTAGGAATGAAGTTAAACAGGTCACCCATACTACAGAAATGCTATGGCTACAGACATCATACAGCTTTTGCTTATATAGTTATGCAAAGTACACATCACAGATTCTTGGCAAACATGGCCTGAAATAGTTTCTGAGTCATAATCAATTCAAATATATACCGGTATCTGTAAACCATTTCACATACAACATTTTGGTATTCTGGAAAACTAGTTGCTTATAGGTGATCAGATGCAAGAGGTGGTCACTCAAGGTCATTCTAAAGAATCCACAAATAAATCACTTATTTACCAGATCCAACAACTGCATATGCCACCCTCTCTCCTTTAGTCACACCACTGACATTTGCACCAACTTTTTCCACTACTCCAGCAGCCTCCACTCCCATTGTCAAAGGGAACCCTGATCCTAGAGCTTCAAGTGGCAAATATCCATCCCTTATCATGACTTCGAGGTAGTTCAAGCCACAAATCTCATTTTTTACCAAAACCTGGTAATATGGTAAGAACAACTTTTAACATCAAGCTACTATGATTTATTTCATACATGATAAAACTTCGTGAAGAGATATTTGGTTTTGGAAAATGTTGCACACCCTAATGTTGTCAAATTAGACCACTTTTCAGCAGTCTTTCCCCACAAACATGTACAAAAATTGGTTAAACATGGTTAAACCAATCATTAGATAATTATAAAAATGTAAGAGTTAAAAGTTGAAAAACTCAAAATGTAAGACTTAAATTCTATCAAACTGTTAGCTGGGAAGTCAGGAGATTGATTCTTTTTCTAGGGGATTCTCAGGTAATCCGGAAAAATTGTCATATAGCTGGTCAGAATTTTGGGAAAGATACCCAGGATGGTAATGCAGAGATTTACTTCATGGCTTCATAAAGGTGACACAGAATAAATCATATTATTCTGCCAATGTAACTCCTCAGTGATAAGTATGAAAGTTAAAATTATAAGTTGTTCTGTGCAAAATCAACGATGATATTGCTGCAGAGGTCCTTAGCTGGTTTGTGTTTACTGAACACTAGGAGGAGAGGCACTGGTAATCTAAATTTTTGCAGCTTTCACACCCCACCAAGATACAGGAATGCTGAAAATACTTCAAATGCTAATTGACAAATCAGTAATAACAATAAAAAATATTTGCATAATGCCTCGTTCTCTAGCTTTAACAAACTGAATTAATTTTTTGCAATCAAGCACTTCATTTTAAGTTTTAAGTTAGAAAAAAAAAAAAAAAAAACACTTTTATCTAATTTTATCAAAGCATCTTGTGGGATCCTAGTATGTGGTTTGCAATTGCAATCAGGTATGCGATAACTCTGCTAACCAGCTAAGTGTAGCTGCGCAATCAAGTTGCACCGTCATCGTCATTATCATACGCTCCTTATGTTTTGCGTCTCGGTAATCCTTCACAGATCAGGTTTGTTGTGAAAACTCATCCCGTAGAAAAATATTATTTTAGCTCTAATTACATGATCACTAAAAACTTAAAGCACCGTAATTATTCATCAATGCTACTCGTGAAAATAGGCGCAAACATCAAAACAGTTTATGGTTGGGGGAAGATGGATTTGAGCTTTTTTACCTCTCCTTCTACAGGCTCGGGCTTGGGAACCTCACTATACTTGAGCTTCGACGAGTCGCCGAACTCTTCAACAATCAGAGCTTTCATAGACATACTTCTGGAGAAAATATGCACGGCTTTTCGAAAAGTATCAAGAGCTTGGCACACGCTCTACTAAGAATACACCTTCTGATAAATAATGTGCGCATCCTAAAATAGCGTGATAGCGTGACCATTTTTGTTGACATTCTATTTCTGAGCCAGCATCTCAAACATCTTGTCAGTGGTTATACGTATAAACAGGTTAGTGATAAGTGTAAGATAATACATTGACAATCCTTCAAGACCTTCCACTTAGAATTTTTCTCTCGATGCCTTGGTTGTTTGGGGAACGGCAATATTCACATTAATATGAAAACTTTCGACCACGTTGCAGATGAGGTAAGCAAAGTTGATTTTGTGACATTGTTATCGATTGATCTTGAACAAAAGCACAAATCTTACGTCTAGTATATTCTCAGGGAAATAAAGCCACATTATGGCTCGAAATGTCTTGCAAGTTTTGACAATTGTGGCTTTAATGTCAGCCATATTTTATGTTTCTCATAATTTTGTGCGGTATGTTTTAAGAGGTAGGTATAATTCTTTGCTTTGTTTATATTTTTAAGACTGTTAAATTGTTGACGATTTAGAGACTTTCCTGCTCGCTGGGTAACAAAGTTGGTATATAAAAATTTAGTTGAGCTTAAATTCAACATTATTTCAATATTTGATATTTTTTGTCCCTCTTTTAACTGCGTAATTTCATTCAGTCGGTGTTACCTATATATATTGGGAGGTTTTACGCCGTTAACTAGCGGCGTAATTTCGTTCAGTCGGTGTTATATATATTGCGAGATTTTACGCCGTTAACTAACGGCGTAAAATCGTACAATAGGAAAAAAAATATATATATATATATATATGTTTAACTGCAGACAGTACTGTTTCGGCCTTCTGGGCCTCATCAGTGCAGTGTGGATGTTAAAATGGAGGAGAACCGAGAGGTTCACCCCAAACGACCCAACATTTGTGGTGTCGTCTAAGCCATGCCAGAGTGCTCAAACTAGAGTGAACTAGTGAGCATGTGCATTTGCAACAGCAATGACTCATCCTAGGTAGAGTGCTCAATTTGGACATGAAAGCAAAGCTTTGTATGCCAAAGAGCTATATCTATATAAATATGTTTATATATTTATTTTTTTATATACATAAGTAACTTTTTATTAGGAATAATTTTGGTTAATATTTAATTTATATTATAATCATACCAACCAGGATAGTGACGTTAAATCTCACAATATACAGACCATGATAGTCTCAAATTATGTCATTACATATAAATTATTCCCTTTTTTTACCAATCTTTCTTGTATACTCTCATTAGATCTGTCTAACATGGCTCTTTTGATCGGCCTAAGCTCTAGTAGACTCGAAACAACACACTCTTCACGTTGCTATAATATTATTTCCACGCTCACATTCTTTAAAGTTACAGTACTAAATTTTTTATTTACTCTGTTTTATAATAATCGATTATTGCTCATGGGACATTATCGAAAGCACTAATTCCCTGAAGAAGTAATTTTTCCATCAGAATAAATGATATGACATATTGATTGTATTTTGAATTCTGAGCAATAACAACTATTTTTCATATACATCATGCAGTATTTAACACCAAAGGCAATATTTATTTGTGAGAGGCAAAGTGAATATTGTGGAATAATCCCTGAGATGAAGTCAATGGGATTATTCAGCAAAATTAATGAGCCTGAGTTAAATAATTGTTTTGGTATAATTGCTCAGGTGCTTGTAAATTATGTTGTAAATTTGTTACTGTATGTTGTTAACACCATTCTGTAAATAAAGAAAGCTTTGTGGATATTATATTGCCAAACATTACCCATGATTGAGTGATGTTCTTCTTAATGACAAACATGGTAAATTGGTACAGACAATAATTACAATCAAGGTAATCTACTTAGTACAACTGCTGGTACTTAAACATCTCCAGACTTTTGCTAGTTAGTTTTCCTACTGCAAGTACAGTCATGCATGGTACATTAGGGATTACTAACTGATTTAAGATCAGTTTCTCTGATGCTTGTCTTTTTAGTGCATTATATATACTTCATTTGCATTCTTAAAAGCCATTTTTATGCCAAGCATAATTTGCATTCTAGCTTTGATGCCTCTTTCTGGACAATCTGTTTGTCACGTTTGCTAGAATGCTTTAGAAAAGCCATCAGTGTTACCTAGTTCTGCATGCTCTGTTGACCCCCTCCTCTCTTTGCTCAGGTTTACTGACAGTTTTTTCATTGGGGGGGGGCTCTTCTGACTATTAGGTGGAGCAAAATCATTCAGTTTTGGGAACAGGTGGTAAAACTCCCCTTAAGCTTATACCAGCTTCCTGCCCTGATCCAGTCACAGCTGCTCAGCGTTGGCCTTGTCCCTCAGCCCCCTGTTTTTGCTCTCACAGACTTTCATGTGGCAAGAACTTATTCCCCTTGACTATAAGGTTTTTACATATTCTGAATTTACAGCTTCTGTGACATGCTCAATGCCCTTGGTCTGTCGCAAAAGCCCTCCGTTTATCTAGTGTTATAGTCAAACTCTTTATCAAATTAAGTGCTTTAAGTATCAAGTACTTTAATTGTAATGTAAAATAGCTGACATTGCAAGTCAGAGTTATTATTTTAAAACAAGTCAGACATCAGTATTGTTGAGCTAGTAGTGGTTGTATTATAATTACACTAGCTTTTAAGATAGTAAAAAAATCTGTTATTTTAACTTGTTGCAGAGGATGGAGGATATTCACATTGGACAGTGTTCTCAACATGCACCAAGTCCTGTGGAACAGGGGTGCGCTTCAGAACACGGTACTGCAACAATCCTAAACCACGGTTTGAGGGTAATAACTGCTCTGTTCTCGGAGAAGACAGGCAAACTTTCATGTGTGCCATGAACCCTTGTCCAGGTATGATAAAGTTTTAGGCTGTTTCATTGTGCTGTTAGAATGTCTGAGAAAACAAATCTGATATTCAGATATAGGTGAATTATCTCATGGAAGCTTATATGATGTATTGGTGATACCATTCACCTGCAAGTAACAGAGATTTCAACTTTTTGAAATAAAAAAGCAAGGTTTCAGGAGTGGCTGAGACCACAAGGGACAAAAGTGCTGCCCTTAAGATTTGTCTGAGGGTATGATTCACCTTAAAAATATATGCTTCCAAGATGCTATTTCCTTCATTTTGAAATCAAAGTTGGTGGAAAATTGTCAAGAATAAATTGTTAGATTTTTATACCACACAGTGAAGGAAATGTGATATCAAAGAACACAATGAAATGTTGTAATGTCAGAGAAGTGACTGAACAGCTTTGAAAACCACACAACATCACAAATGAATGCAAACCTCTTGCAAGGGCAAATAAAATATGTACTTTCTTCAAGGAAGCTTACAAAAGGGGGAGAATATTTTAAATGAAAATGGGAGGGCAGAAACAATTTCTGAAAACAGGAGGTTTTCCACCCTTGAAATCCCTTCAATAACCTGGCCCCTCTAGATTTGTAGTCACTTATGGGGAAAAGGTATATTTAATGGTCTTGCTTGTTACTTGTACCCATACATTTTTCCTGGACTCTACAGTTCTCCTCTTTTCTTTATTTTGTGGTTATAGCATGACAAACTGAGCCATAAACTGGGTTTGTTCTTTTTGCAAAAAGGTTCTATTTTGAGGCCAAATCCATCAAACTGAAACTTAGTCATCTGCCTCATTTGGTTTTTGACCCAACCAAAATGCAGTTGAAGTTAATTATGTATATGTTGTACAGTTGATGGTGCCTATGGCCATTGGTCAGATTTTGGTGAATGTTCTGTGACATGTGGTGAAGGTGTACAGGAACGGCGACGCCAGTGTGATAACCCAGCACCCAAATTTGGTGGGTTGAGTTGTGAAAAGTTGGAACTTGGATCGGATGTTGAATCAAGGATGTGTAACAAGGGGGCATGTCCAGGTGAGATTCAAGTCTAATTATGGTTATCTGACATTTTTAGGCTTTTTTCTTTACTTTGTAATAGTGAACATGTGTGACAACAGTTTTGAAGGATTCAATCGTGAAAGCATAGGTTTCTTGCTGAATTCTGGGAGACATGGTAACCTATGTTTGGTAGACTCTAAATCAAGCTGTGGTCAAGTTTCACTCCTTGGTTAGGTTTACTGCACATGTGTTCTCTGACAACCCACTTTAAGTATTGTCGCGGTGTCTTTTTCCATCTGGAAGTGGCAAAATGGGAAAGAGTAAATTATCTAGACTATGAGCAGTTCCTTCTCTATGGCAAAGTCTGTTGCACAACTCAAAAAAAATTAGTGGAAAAAATTAATGTTGGTGCCTTGCGGTGCATCTTCCTCACTCTAAGAGATTCCCACAGAGCGCTAACATCAATATTTTTTCACTGTTTTTTTCACGTGATGGACTTTTTATTTATTCTGGTTAAAAAAGGAAAAAGTTTAGATCTTTTCTTGTGATTGTATTTGTTGTAGTGGTGTAAAAAGTAATAGAGTTATTGTATCTTTGCAGTAAATGGAGGTTATGGGAAATGGAGTGACTTTGGTGAATGCCCAGTGACTTGTGGGGGTGGGGTGCGGGAGAGGAATCGTCTGTGTGACAGTCCTGAACCACAGTTTGGTGGGAAAACATGTGAAGAACAAGATCTGGGGCCAAGTGTGGAAACAGAGGCCTGTAATGAACAACCATGTCCAGGTGAGTGCACTTGACAGAGATGATGTTGCAGATCATGGTTCTTTTATATTTGCTAGGTACATTGTTACTCCTTACTTTATAGTTTGTTTTTCATAGTTTTGCAGTTGCTGTCTTATGTCACATTTTGTACATTTAACCAAACCAAAATTGAACCCAGGATGATTTTAGGACTGGCATGCTGAAATGCTTTCAATCAACCATTAGACATCAAACCACTGCATTAACCTACCATTTTTGAAGCAAAAGAGAGTAACTTCCGTTCACAATCCCCAGGGCCAACACTGTGAGAGTTAATGTGGGTTTGTGTAGCATGAAGGCATAGGGCTATTGGTTCTCCCCATGGGTTAGTTGCTACCTCTCTGTGGGTAACCTCTTCACCTAGCTTTTTCCCAGGGTTCCCTGATGGACCACTGCTACTTATTTGTACTTTTTGGTGGAGAGATTCCATGCGAGAGTAAAGTGTGTAGCCCAAGAAGAGACCTGAAGAGGGCTTCAACACAAAATTTTCAGTTCAGAGTTCAATGGACAAACCATTCTGTGCACCATGTCCACCATATGAAGTCCCCCAACCAGTGTGTCTGCTTATTTAAAAAAATACTAAAAAGATTAAATGTTTCTGTCACACTCAAATTTGTCTCTTCGAAGGGTTTGATTAATTTCACAACAATCCCCTCCCCCCCCCCCCACACACACACACACACACACACACACACACACACACACACACACACACACACACACACACACACACACACACACACACACACACATACATACCGCCTCCTGGTTAGCTCAGTGGATAGAGCGCTGGACTGTTATGCGGGTGGTCGAGGGTTCGAGCCCCGACCGGACCAACACTCAGGGTCTTAAAATAATTGAGAAGAATATGCTACCTTTCTTTAACATCAAGAAATGGTTAGATATTCTAGTCTTCTCGGATAGGGACGAATAAATGGAGGTCCCGTCTCCTGCAGGGTTAGGGGCAGGAGACGTTAATTTCCCACGCACGAGATTACTGTGTGATGGATGTCCTCCCCTGGGGTGGGATGGGTGGTTAACAGGACCCCCGTTGATACCAGTGTTTACTTCACTGAAGGGGTTATCCTGTATAAATATAGATGTCTGTCTGTCATAGATACTTTTCTATAAGGAAATACCCAGAACTATCATTTTTGCTTGAATAAGTAGAGTAGGTGTTTAAGTCAAGCTCTATTTTTTCTCAGTGGATGGCGGCTATTCAGACTGGACAGAATTTAGTGAATGTACAGTAACATGCGGAGGAGGTGTTCACCAAAGGACACGTGATTGTAATAACCCTGCGCCAGATAACGGAGGTCAGAACTGTGAAAGACTGGGTCCGGCGATGGAGTCTGAGCAGTGTAACGTTAAATCATGTCCCACAAAGGCCGCAGAAAATCAAGGGTAGGTTAACAACTTGGTCCCAAGTCTAAAGGTATTCATCGTTTTGTTGTGAGCATGGCACTAAAAGAAATGAGTCCAAATGAGGATTCGAGCTTTAGATCATCAGATTCTGCACTGCCGTGCTTTACCTCTGAACTGCAGAGAACTTTATGGCGATCGAGGCTATTACAAGGTTCATACAACTGGCGTCTCGCATACTGCTAGGATCAGCAGTGTCGAAAGGGTTGGGTGGGTAAATAGAATAACAAAGAAGGTCATGTATCAAGGGGAGATGACCGAGCTCAAAACTTGCCATCCTTCTAAGGGCGGTTTCTCACCATGTTCCACTGCCGTGATGATTTCATAATTTTTCTTTTCGGGGAGACAGTTAAAAGGTTACTTATAATAAGACTGTTTTCCTATTTAAAAGTTGTTTTAAATTGGGTGGAGAGAGTACTGCCGTTTTGCATTTGTTTTAACTTCGCTATGTCTGATTGGTTCAGCAAACTTGCGCCACCCTCAGCGTTTTCCTCATTTTAGCGTTAAGTTTTCATTGGCTCTTTTTGAAATCTACCTTTGTTCTGATTGGCCATCGTTGTCTGGTTTTGGTTTTCACGACATCCAATAGGAAAGCATCTCCTTTTCTAACACAGGAAAGCAAGTGACGAAGACGATGAAAAAAACAAAGCCGATAAGAAGGAAAAAAGAGATGCAGAAGAGAGTAAAAAACAACAAGAAGATGGGATTAAAGAAAACCACGAAAAGAATGGCGATCAAGAGAAAGACGGAAACAAGGACAAACCGGATAAGAAAAATCGAAAAGATTCAAAAGAAAAGTCACAGTAATTTCAGCAGCCGGTGGAAAAAGTAATATCAAATTGCATTGATTTGTTTTTTATAAGCGCCGCAGCTATATTTGAAGTAATCGTATTAAGGTTCTCTTCCTTGAATGAGGAGGGTGAAGGGAAGGGGGTGTCCTGCACACGTTTCACGCATATTAGAAAGTAGAAATAACGCATCACGCAACACATAATCCCGCTTCACGCAAAAACTTTAACACCTGAATGTTTCATGTCTAGGTGGTTTCTGACATTTTTGGAGTTTTCCCCTTTTTTAAAGGCTTTTTACGCGGGCCACGTAAGCTACTCTTTCTGTGAACATACGGAATTGTTCTTTAAGTTTTACCTTTCTAACATCAAATATCGGAAGGACTTGTCTCAACTTATGCAATAGATTTCTTTGTTGGCCAGTCTGGAGAATTTGGCGTTGTATCAAGACAATGTTCCACAGTTTATAGAGTTCTTAGCTCTCATTAATGTGTCGGTGCATAATGTATTCTTAAGGGTTAAGAGAGCCTTCGTTTTACAAGCAAGGCAAAGCCCTAGTCATACAAGGTAATTAGTTAGACAGTAATAAAGCAGTTTTTAATGGAGTGCCGAAAGTAATCCAGAATTGTGTTTGTTTTGCTTCAGGACAGTCTTCGATTGGTCTAGAAAACTCGCGCCACCCCTCTCGACCAATAAGATTTAAAACTTAAGCTAATCGCGACTTTAACACGTGCGTTTTCCCGCGCTCTTGGTAGTTTGTATGTCTTTACTGTGAATGGTTGACGATGATGTCACCCTTTTTTATGATCAGCCGTTGTGATTACTCGGGTTTTTGCATTCGAAATGGAGTTTGCTATGTGTAAACATGTTAGGTCAGCGGCAATTACATCCAGGTTGGAACTCCACCTATTTGTTTTAATCATCACCGTCATCACAAGCACTGTCATATCTGCTTGCACTGATTTATCCACAAACTTTCGGAGGTGGATAATAAAAACAAATTGCAACGGCTCTCAGTTAACCTTGCAGAGGTATTTATGAAGTGAATTATTTATGAATTATAGATCACGCTAAGGAAACGTACTCAGCATACTTTTTCAAACTGACCGTGTCTTCAAAAGTATATCTCATTTCTTAATTCATGTTTATTTAAATAATAAAGATAAACAATTTTGACAAATTTGTTTAACGTTTACTAAGTAATTATCAACTATGACAATGCTATATACATATTTACAAAATCATTTAAGAACGAAGTTCTTGAAATTGAAAACATCGTTCATTTAGACGTTGTTGTTTGATTAATTTGCTGACGAAATTTTTCAAAAGGCGATGGAATGTAATGAATTCAAAGTAACAATCAACGCCTGGCTTTAAAATTTGAAGGAATTGGAGAGAGTTAAGCTTGGGTCGCCATTATTGAAGTAATCTGTAGGATGAAAAGAGAATCACAGTCAATGTCTCGATTTTAAAACAAACGAAAGCAAAGTCAGCACAATGCTAAATTATTGACGGTTTTATGGCTGTAAATTTAGTGGATAGCTATGCACTTACTTCAGTAGTATGATCCGAACCATTTGTTAAAAGTTCTGCTCAAGAATCCTTGTTCTGAAGGGAAAAAAGAAAACTTTTGACCAAATGAAATCGTGTATCTTATATCAGCTTGTTTCTGAGCGCGTTTTCAAGCTAGTTCTCAATCCCAAATATATGTCTTGCCCCTTGAATGTAAATACTTTCTCCCCGAATATGAAATTCCCCAGAGTGAGCCCCTCCGTGAATTTTTCAATTAAACCCCGTGCGGCGATATTTTAACACGGGAAGTTTCTAAAAGGCATTGGACATCTTTCAGGATTTGGTTTTAGCAACTTACCAGTTTGACGAATGGACCGTTGGTTGTTCTGCTTGTAAACGAAACCTACTTGAGATCCACTAGGAACGGTGCTTGCCAAAATAGGAGGTAAAGGGCGTAGGTAAGAAAATGTACTCCCTATAAAATTCAAGAAAGATTTTTGTTACAGAACTCGTCTTATCACAGATTTACAGATTTGCTGGTGTCTATGTAAATACCGTTCGACTTTTTTTATGGATGGGGAGGGGGGGGGGGGGGGCGGTGGCATTTATCCACCATGACGTCAGCGCTGTTCGTTTGAGGATGAATTAAAATGTACATTTCTTAATTAGACCATAGCCTGAAATTTTGATCCATGAGGGCGAATTAGGGAATTTTATTTAAATATGGACACGTTGGAGTTTTAGCTTCCTGAACCAAAACTGAATTAATTTAGGCAAAATTTGTGAAACTGCGTCACAAACTGTGACCTTCAGCACTCGACAACGAAGCTCACCCTTGTCAATTAAAACAACCTCTACATTTGTCACGTGATGTTCAACTGACCATTGACCATACCTTGAACAAAGTTGGCATCAGGGATGTGTGTTGGTCTTGTAGCGCCTTTAGCTCTCTTGGAAAAGGGATTCACCTTGTTACCAGAGGAATCTGTGATATTGTTGGATGGAACGCCTTTGACTTGAACTGGTGGAGTGTTTTTCTCAACTCCAGTTCCTCTTGGTCGATCCAGAGCCTTCGCTCTCTTGGAAAGCGGATCGATCTGCCTGCCAGAGGACAGATTAGTGATATCAAATACAACAAGCTTCGCTTGGACCGGAGGGGTGCATTTGTCGACTTCAGTTCTCCCAAACTTATCCAGAGGACTATGTTTTGCCTTCTTAGAAAACGGGTTGACCTTCTGACCAACGGAACTGGCAATTTTGTTGAATTCCTCTTCTCTTTGGGGTGGTGAGCTGTGTTTCTTCATTTGAGCTCGAACAGCGCTGACGTCAGCGGCGCGTGGTGGTTGAAATTTTAAATCAACACAATCTTGGGTGAAAACAGAAAGAATAAAAAAATTGAAATACAAAATTTTAGTTGAATCATCCTTTAAAACTGGTAAAGCAAAATGTAAACTTAATCGCCTCGCAGTTTTCCTCTTGATCATGAAAATTACAATTTTCCTTGATTGTGATTTCCTTTTTTTCCACTAATTCACTTGCCAAGTTGTTATTGGACAGTTTGTTATCGGACAGTTCAATAAAACAAATCAGACTCCCGCTACGCGGTCGTCCGATTTTGTTATCCCACGTATGATTACAGACCGAATTGGATTTTACTTAGTCCTATTTTCATTACGTATTCAATGCCAATAGAGTATTGATGACGTTTTCTCATTAAGATTACATTGTAAATTTAATTGTGAGATCAATGAGTTTCTCACTGAGCTTAAATGAGGCGAGTACTTTGCAAAGGTACTTCAGCTGGAAGATTCATTGACAATTATAACTGTCTAACCTTTGTGTCACTTATCAGACTACTCCACTCTCGCACAGATGTAGATTGTCGAGCAATCGTATTTCACAAGTTTCCTTCTTCTTACCTTGAGCTGGCGTAATGAAGAGCTTCGAATTCGATTGAGCTTTCTTCATGGCTTCAAGATCTTTTGCTTTTACTGGAAAGTTTTCAATTTCAAGAAATCCAGCGTTGTTTGATGGAGTGTCGAACCATGATGGTCGAGTGTCGCAGTAACCTTTACCTTTTTGTGAAAAGAAAAAGGTAAATAAAAATTAAAGTACATGGAAAAACATGTTATCAGTTCCAAGTATATCAAAGTATATCGAGCTGTGCTCATCAAAATACTTTGCTCTCGCGCAGATGTGGACTGCTGAGTGCGTTCAATCGTATTTTACAAGTTTCCTTCTTTATACCTTCAGCTGGCTCAGAAGAGGACGATTTAGCATTCTTCAGAACTTCAAGATCTTTGGCTGTCACTGGAAATTTTTTAACATTTAGACATCCAGCGTTGTTTGATAGAGTGTCGAACCATGATGGTTGAAGTTCAAAGTAAGCCTTACCTAGTTGGAAAAACATAGCAAATACAAAAATAAAACAAATGATAATCAAAGTACATAAAAGAAAACATTTTTAAATGTTCTCAAAAGGTTATCTAAAGTTGTCAGGTTAAATCCCTCTTTTCATCTTAAGGATGGAAAATGATATTTTCAAGCTTTGTCTTTTGGGAAATGGGAACATACTTTTCAGTGATGATTAGGCCCGTAAAAGATAAATATGCTAGTGGCGTGAACCGCGATTTTGAACATTTTTTCGTCCTTCTTGGCCTGTGAAAGGTAATTCAGACCCCTGTTTCTCCTTCCGCGTATTTTCTTTTAACTCTGCACCCCTCAGTGTAGCTTTGAACGAGGTCATTAAGACGAAGCAGTCGTATCAAAAGCGTGTTCACCACTCGGTAGATACGACACCATCCCGCTTTACCTACTCACCATTAAATGTTTTTGGCTCGCTCTGGGAGTCTTCTTTTGTTTCATTCTTCACAAAACTGAAATTCAGGCCATCTTCAAGTTCTTTAATGTTCCTCCTTGCCTGCTGTAGCTTTTCATCCATTGTCGCCATTTTCTTCACAAAATCAAACTGATTTCTTTGTCTATTTTGTTGTAGTTGAGACAGTTTTTCTTTGAGATCAAAAATTTCTTTGTCTCTCCCAAAGATTGTTTCCTTAAGGAAGGCAATCTCCTCCTCTTTAGCTGTAAAAATACAAAGGATATGAAGAATACTTGAAATGAAAGGTAAATCAAATTCAAGTTCGGAGTCATTACTTTAACATTTAAAGCTATTCATGGATGGGCGCCTAGGTATATCATTGAACTAATTAACATCAAGCCTAGGTTTGTATATAATCTTAGATCAAATCAAAGTTTATTACTTGACCCTCCTAAGGGGAAAATGCTTGCCACGTTGGGGGACAGATCATTCTCTGCTGCTGCCCCGTACTTATGGAATGCTCTGCCAGCTGAATTACGTGACATTCAATCATTTTCCATATTTAAATGTAAGCTAAAAACTTATTTATTTCGTACAGCTTTCTCAAAGTACCCTGTCTGACAGTTACTTTTATTAGTGTTACTAATTAAGTTCCTTATTAGGATCCTTATTCCTAATTAAGATCCTATCATGGATATTCCATATTATTCTTATTTTTAACATACATTGTTAGTATTATGTACATGTTATTAGTTTTATAAATTTGAATCTACTGTAGTATTCTAAGTTGTTAAGCGCTATTGATCACTGAATGAAAATAGTGCTCTAGAAGTTATTAAATCAAATTAAAATTAAATCAAATTAAATTAAATTACGCAAATTTGGAAAAAACCATCAAAAACGATATCATTTAAGACGGAAGGAGAATCGGGGAAGGGAGGGGTGGGTGAGAAGACTCCTTGTCATGGACACTCTTTGGCAGCCCTTAGTTAAATGGCTTCCCTGCACGTGCTTCTCGTATCCCACATGCATCATTACCTAAACTTACCGTTAATCTCTGTTTCAAGGAACGCGAATTTCTGCTCCAGTTCTTCTTTTTCTCTCGCAGACTGAAAAAAAAATGCCAAAGCAGTGTTATTTTTGAGTTTTTGAACAAAAAAAATTGGGGATAAAACTTCCATCTGAAAGATAGCGGAATGTTAAAGAGTGGCGTCATAATCTAAGAATTTTAGTTGCACGCGCTTAGTTGCCACGTCTCTTAATGAAAAATATTTTCATACTCAGTTGCCTGAAAACCTTTAATGTAAAAAATTTTCATCTGCGTTTCATTTTTCTCAAATGTTGGACGAACTCAGAACTGAACTAATTTTGGAGATAACCGATTTTCAATTCAATTTGAACTAGTTTTGACTTATTCTACGGCAAATGTATTGAATGATGTCTACTTGGGCGTTTGCGAAAAGTCTACTAAAGTTTTTTTTTCCGTAATCCTCCCGTTACATAACAAAGTATGTTACAAAATTGTGTTGAATGCATGACTTTAACGAAGTAAAAGCTGAATAAATGGGAAACGCCCACCTCATTAGCCATGATTCGCGCCCCTTGTGAGGCCTCCAGAGGTTCATGATAATTCGCGGAACGATCAGCGCCATTGACTCCTTCATCAAATTTTCCCGAAAAGCAGGAATTCTTCATGGAATCTTTCTCATCTGAAATGTTTTTGTTCATTTCATGATTGTCTTCATTCCAACTACTGGATAAACAGGAAAAATCCATTCTCTCACTCTTTGCTTCTGCAAGAACCAAGCTCTTAATGCGAAACAAAATTGTGATTTGTTTATAACCAGTTGCATGGTAACAAGTTTGTTTCGTCACTTCTTGACATCACGCCGGATTTGGAGCGTCAGGCTTGGAAACTAGTTTTTTTTGTTGAAGCGTCAAAACCAGAGTTAGAAATTAAAACCCTATTAAGTAGTTGAATTGCATGAAAAAACTATTGTTTACAGTTCGTTTATTGCTTTTCGCGATGTTTAAGAGGGCTTACCCTGAGTAAATTTCATGGATTTTAACAATTTATACATCGGTTCCTGTGACCGTCGACTGCTTGCCTTGGTCAAGATTGTAGATGTTTTATGTGTGTGATGAACTCCATTTCGCCATGTTTTTGCCAAAAATTTATAATTAGAGGAATCTTAAAGCTTCCTTGTAAATGGCCGGACTGTCTCCTGACTTGAATCTCCATATTTCGCATATTCCTCTGTTTCTCTATTTCTTTGTCATATCAAACTCACGGGGTACAAATAGTCTCTTACTGAATTTCGTGACCACACCCACTTCATCGGCCCGCTCAAATCGAGTGCGATTTTTGGATGTTATATCATCTTACCGACTCTCTGTATAAAAAGTTAACAATGTACCACCGAAATATTGAACTATAATATCATGGCTTTCCATTTTGTGTATTTTCGTACTACAAAGTGAAGTTTTTCCCTCGTCATTTTCACCTTTTCCCGAGCGGGTCCGTCAAAATTAAGAAGGCGTTCGTGGTCAAAACAAGACCGAGCAAGGAGTCTTAGGCGATTTCTCTCTTGCGCAAGCGCAAATTGAAAATGTACCGCCAAGGTCAAAGAGAGGAACAAATTTCCTTTGTTTTGATATGTAAATTGTCGAACAAGGAGCAGATTGAAACTTCGTCAAATGGCTAGTCAAAACAGCCACACCTTCCTCCTCTTGCTCGTTTCCTGTTTTACAAGTGTGAAAGCAGTGGGAGAAGAATTGGGTAGCTCGGAAAGCGCTTCACCATCGTTTACTTACGAGATAAACAAGTAAGATTTGTAAAGTTATTTTCCGAAAGAGTCGGAATAAATACATTTTTTTCAGGTTAGATTGCTGTTTTTACCCTAAACGTCGTCCAATAAATTTTTGTTGCAGCCTACTAATCTATACAATTTCGAATGAAAATATTCAGATGCTTCACCGTCCCCGAAGGGGCTTCTGTCCTGGTGTACCGGTTCACAAGGAAATTACCATTGTTCTTTCTTTGTTTAGGAGCTATCGGTTAGCTATTGTGTATTGTTTGGTCTTTTGTATTGGCTCTTGTGAACCGGTACACGAGGACAGAACCCCGAAGGGTCTCCACTCATCGAAGCGTGTACTGTAGCCAATGTAGTGAATTTTCAGTCTCTTGTTGGGTTTGTCAACCTCCGTGATTTCAATATCATACAATTTTGTATCTTTTCTCTGTGAAATGACCTTTTTAACAGGGGTGTATGCTGAGTATTCGTTGCAGAATCGCTTTGGTTCTCTTATCTCTCTCTTTGGCTTTTCCGCCATTTTGAAAATTTGCTCAGGAGGGCATCTGGGTTAGCGGCCGCGCCAGGCTGGAACCGACAAAAACAAATGTTCATCGCAGTGGGGAAACAATTTGATATGCCCTGTTTCTCTGTTTTTCTGTTCTTCTCTTTCTCTGTTCCTGTGTTCCTCTGTTCCTCTGTTCCTAGCTGCTTCCCTGCTCCCATTATTCCAGTTTCCTTCTGTTTCGGTTCCTCGTCTTTCGTGTCCCGTTCAGTCTTCCCTTTCAAGTCATGTTTCCTGCTTTCCCTTGTCTCGTTCCATAGTTCTTTATTTCTTCTATTTCTTAATTTTTCCGCGACACTGTTCCTCCCTTTAACTATTTCCTCATTTTCCCTTTCTTCCCCTCTCCTACGAACGTAAAAGCGATTGGAAACAATCGCCAACCAGCCAACAGAACCAAGTCATAAATCATTCAAAACATTTTTTCTAACTCTCGACACGACGAGGTATCAACGTTCTAACTTTTTTCTTATATACTCTTTTGTATATATATATATCTAAGAATTTTTTTCTCTGGGAACGTTCAGGCTAGTTGAGATTAACCAAAATTTTAAGAACAAACTAAAGTCTACCAAGAACATACCCAGGCCGAGAGTCAGTTAAGAATACCTGTTTTTTTTTTTTCATTTTATTTTGGTGAGGATTATAAATAAGGGAAAAAGAGATGTAAAAATTTGGTCTAAGAGGACAATTAACTCAAATACTTGGGGACATTTTTTCAACATTAAAAATGCGGTTATTGCACGATACACTGAAGAACAAGTTTGTGGTCAAACTTAGTCTGGTCACCTACGAATTGATTATAATTGGCACAACTTTAAGAACATGTCAAGAACGTTTTCAGGCTCAAATCGTGAAAAAAAAATGAGAATGTTCAGCCCGAGCACCAAAATTAAACTAGTCGTTCAATTCTTAAAATAAAAAAAAGAGTGTAGCGTTTCACAAAAGTTATCATGGAGGATCGATCCTCCATTCCGGCAGCGCCGAGGCATTAGAATAGTCCTCCCGTAAGCATTAGATCTGCTTGCACCAAAAATGACTTTAAACAGAAACTTAAGACATTGTTATTCAGCAAGACGTTTTGTTAGTACAATTAGTTTATACCTAGGTTTTATATAGTTTCTTTTTTCTCGATATTAATTTTCATATAGCCAATTGTAATAGTGTAGTTTTCGTCTTTGATTTCATAGTGTCTGTAAATATGTTCTTATTTTGTATTTATTGTAATGTTTGGAATGCGCATTAGATTATTTTATAGTAAATGCGCACTATAGATATCTAATATTACTATTGTTATTATTCTTCTTATCATTATCATTATTATTATTATTATTATTGTTATTATTATTATTGTTATTATTATTATTGTTATTATTATTATCGTCCTGAACCTCTCTTTCAGGTGGTTTGTTGAGAGGCTAGGCCCAGTGTTTTACCTGCCGATCTTTGCGATCGTAGGTCGGTCCGCCATGTTTCGCGGCAGATTTGATTGTTTGTTTATTTCCTAGCTGTGCTCAAGTTTGGTTGAATAAGTCATAAGAATAGAATGCCAGGATGAAATACATATGGCACACTGCTCAGTATTGTCGAGTTGAAGGTAAATTGCTGTTCAAACCCACTCTGTACCACAATGTGATTCAAGTTTAAAATTTCGCTCACAATTCGCAATTCAACTTTATTTTACCTTTTACTTAATTAAGAGTTGGCTTGTTTCATGATATTGCAACTCGATCTTTATATGTGTATGCTTTAAAAGGATAAGCTTTTTTCTTTTCTACGTCGGATGGAGGAGAATAATTTTGTTGTTCAAACGTAACGGCTTTGTTCTGTTCAAAGGTTTACATATATCATAATATGTCTATAATTATCATTTGCTGTCATTAAATATCAACATATCTTCTCATGTTTGAAAATTTTATGAGGTTTTCTGGGTTTTTACAAATGTGTCATGTCCGCAACGGTCACGTCCGCAACCCAATATCTCTTAAATAGTTGACAAATTTGAGCAAGCTGGGGTGTCAAAATTATCATAATACTTAACAATAAGAGCAACATAAATAAGACCTGAAACAGTTGAGAACCTACATAGAAATTAAATAAATGTTGCTCTGAATCATACCCTGAAGGTCACGTCTGCAACACTTTTTATGTCTTTGTACGTCTGAGACATTAAATGTTTGAGAATTTTTTTCTTTTTGCATTGAAAGGCTCATCCTAGTGGGTAGTTAAGATCTCAAAATCTGATTCACGGCAATCAATTTCTTTGAGATATAGCAATTTAGATATTGGTATGTAAAATGGCTTATTCGGTTCATAAAAACCCTCAAAAACAATGGCATCACACAACCTGGGCATGTCCACTACTGCCAATCTAGATTTGGATTCTTATAGAACTATGTATAAGCTTTCATTAAAAGTAAGTTTGGCTCTCATATTTTGAATTTGAAAATCTGTCAAATTTTCATGTCTCATGTGGAATAGCCCGATAGCCAACAAGGCGCGTAACGCCAAGTTGGCTATAATCATCTCATATCCAACAAGTGTGAGTGGTATAATTCTTTTATTAAAAACGCCCCCAAGAAATAATTATTTTGTAAGAGGAAACCGGATTTTTTAGCTCCCTTTTGATTTTAAGCTGACTCGTATGCTTACCATATTTGTAGATTATGGTATATTGGCTCATATACCATAATGGCTAAGCCAATAAAAAGTCTTGAATTGCATTATCCAATGATCCAGTTTTTAATAATTAGTATAATTCCTCTAAGATTTCTCAAGTTGTCCTGTTCAAAACACAAGAGAAGGAGAAGATGGCATCAGCCAAGACAATTGAACAAGACTGAAAAAACCACTGAGAAGAGACTGCAAAATGGTGCATCCAAGAAGTGAAAGTAGAATGAGAGGAAGGAACAAGAAGAGGTATGTAAAATTACATTTAAGTCTTGCACAAAAAGTACAAAGCTGCAAAGCTAGGGTGTACACAAAAGCTGAATTTAAACACCAGGACTTATGTTTTAACATTTTAAAGCCTTTTGATCTGGCTTGACTCATTCTCGAAAACATTTGTTTTGCATTATTTATGTGTTAAACTAGTAAATAGAATGAATGATGTTGTTACTAAGTAACGAACTGTCCCGCCTCTTTTAAGTAACTTCCACTTGAAAAGTGGAAGTTGTGCGCATGAAGATCAAATCCAAGCTTTAAATCTCGACCACTAGATGCTTGAAAAAGTGTAACTTTAGTTGGTGTACAACTTTTGTACACCGATGTAAAGACTTGCTAAAAAAATACATGGCTCTTCATAGATCAACATTTGCACAAGAGATTACAAGGCACATCATAAACTCTAGAAAGAAGAATATGTTTTGAAACAAATTATTTTGTGCTTAATAAAACCCAAGATATAATTATAACAGGTAGATTGACAGCATGTTTTGACCGGTAAATAGTTAAAAGTCACTGACTGGCTGACTGATGAACTTATTGAGCTGCTGACTGACTAACAGACACCAATGTGCTGACATTTACTCATATGAAATGTCAGCTTAAGAAATCCTCTACAGAGACCAATTCATGTTATCAACTCAGTTGATAAGACCAAATTACACCGTACAGTGTATCTTGTAATGTGCAGACAGACACATAGATAGCATGATTTGCCCACCAAATTCACTGACAGTGTGACTGATTGTAGACAAATTTTCTGACTGACAGTTCTACTGGCTGACTCAGAGGTTGACTGACCAAAAGACTAAGTGGCCAACTGGCTGGCTGGTAGACTGTTTTGCTGGCTCACTGACCATCTGATGGACTGACTTTAGTTACTGATTTTCTAGGGTGTGCCCAACCCTTAAGAATCAGTAACTTAAGTCAGTCAGTCAGACAGACCTGATATCATGGTTGGTTCACCAAGTTTGTAAGACACTCGCTAGCCAACTGACTAACTCATGGATTAGTTTTCTAAGAGTTTACCCGTTAATTAACAGGCTGAAATACAACATGACTTTAAGTAGTTCACCAAATGACTAAGTCACTGAGTGTCTGACTGGCTGACAGACTGCCAAATTCACAAGCTCACAGGCCAGTGGAACAACTAGGTGACTGACTGGCCGGCTTGTAGACTTTTTGATTAGCTTACTGACAAACTGTCTGACTTAATGACTGGTTTACTGGAAGACTGAATGACTCACAGTGCTCTTATTTTTTATGGTTTGGCTGTTTGACAGACTATCTTACTGAGTGCTAGCTTTTAAAAATGTCTGCTTGGCTCACTGCTTGGTAGGGAGATTCTTTTTTAGCTGACTTTTAATTTTCTTTTGAAAATTCACTCAGCTAAAGTATGGCCACCCCTGGATGGAATTGTGAGGAAAGTTTACGGGGACATCAGTTTGATTGGAGTAGTTTGACTTGTGCACACTATGAAGCCTGCCAAATGATATTCATTAGCTGATTGACAAGACATAAAAGAAAGAGATGAATGGCATAGTAACCTAACAGGTCAGTATGTTAAAGGACAGACCTGTCTCCAGTTTTGCAAAATTGCAAGGGAGAAAGCCTGGCACACTTTCTGGTACTAGATGGTAAGATCAGTGAGGCAGTACATTGAAATCTGTCAAAACATACACACAGTTAGCCTATCTCAGTAAATCAGATCTATGTTTTCTAAGCAATGGGTGCACCAGGAAAATAAAAGGAAAATAAAAGGAAAATAAAAGGTGTAAAATTTTTAGATCCACTGACTCTTCAAACAACCTAAACTGAACCTGAGGGGCTCTGGTTCTTGGGCCATGAACTTAAGGGAAACAATGTTTCTGAAACTAATCTTGTGAGAAGGAAATGACCTTAAAAGTAGAACTGGGTCTAGTCCAATAGAGGCATTGAGAGAGATGCAGGAGGACTTAACATATAAGCGTTGGCCTTGAATTTCGCAGCAGATTCCATAGCGAAAAAAAAAAAGGAAAGAGGAAGAGAATAGAAATATTGAACATTGCTTTTTTGCTTCTCCCTCCCCTCCGTCCTCTTCCCCCCTCCACCTTAAGGGACTCCAACATGAAAACATCATAATAAATTCATCAATACCGGTACTCAACTAACAGACGAACTGACTGACATATTTACTGGAGTTGCTGTTATTGGCACTGATTTTACAAGCTATTTAACTGGCAGATACTCTCATGACTGACTTACAGACAATTAAGTAACTGATTAGCTGATTAACCATCATACTGCTTGGGCTCACGGCTGCTTGGATTAAGAGCCAAACTAATTGAAAAATTTGTTAACCAAATGATTGGCTCATTGAATACTGCAATATTTGACTGGCGCCCCGACTGACTGACTGTCCATTTGAGTTTAGTGCCTGTAGTATTTTCTTGGACATTTTGACTGTCAGTGTGACAGTGCTCTGACGAAGGGCTAACACCCGAAACGTCAATTCTTAGCCAAGTCTTAGCATGCCAGATCAAGACTGAGGGAGAGACTTTACAGGTGAAGCTGACTCCATTACAGGTCAGCTGTGAGTCCCCTAGATCTCTTGTGCATAGTTCAAGACCTTTTCAGCATAGCAAGACTGTCTAGTTTTCAAAACAGTTTTCACACACTTCTCTTTATTTTTTGGTGGACCAAGTCTTAGCATCCCAGATCAAGACTGAGGAAGAGACTTAATGGGTAATGCCGACTCCATTGTGGGTCAGCAATTAGTTACCTGTCTCTTGTACACAGTTCAAGACCTTTTCAGTGTAGCAAGACTGTCCAGTTTCCAAAACAGTTTTCTCACACTTCTCTTTTTTTGGGGGGGACCAAGTCTCAGCATCCCAAATCAAGAGTGAAAGAGACTTTGAGGGTGAAGCTGACTCCATTGCGGGTCAGCTATTAGTCACCCATCTCTTGTACACAGTTCAAGATCTATTCTGCATTGCAAGACAGTCCAGTTTCCAAAACAGTTTTCAAACACTTCTCTTTGTTTTTTTGGTGTTCCAAGCCTTAGCATCCCAGATCAAGACTGAGGAAGTCTTCATGAGTGATGCCGACTCCATTGTGGGTCAGCAATAAGTTGCCCGTCTCTTGTACACAGTTCAAGATTCTTTCAGCCACACAAAACAGTTTAGTTTTCTTAACAGCTTTCTGTCTTTTCTCTTTGCCTGTTGGTGGACTCTGAATTGTTTTAAGTTGCAACAACCAGCCAAAGACAAGCACCTCTGTCAACTTGAAAGGAAACAACCCAAAATAATCAATAACTTTTAACAATACATTAATCGTATCAAGTTGAAAGTTGATTTGAGAAAAAGACAGTAATCAAAGTTGCGACCTCTGAGAATTGGTTAAGAAGAGATGAAAATTGAATTGAAAAGCACCAAAATTTTTCAATTGTTTTCTCTTTCTGGTTTAATTATAGCAGTACCAAAATGTGATAAAAAAAACTTCCTAAAAACTTCATAGAATAGACATGTTAAGCAATAGACATCTGAGCAAGCATGAGTCATCTCTTCCAGTCTTAAAAGTTTCCACTAAAAAAGTTCATCTAAAAATCAAAACTAACTCTTTCCAAGCTTGAGCCAAGTGACAAATAAAACCCTTTTTTTGCAGTTACCTGATGGGAAAATACAGTCAACAAAAAATTGGACTGGTTAGATTTTTTTGTCAAAAGCCAAAAGTGGGGTGGTGGATATGTTCATTAACAAGTTGGCAAAAACTCAGGTGTAAATATAGAAACAAAAAAAAATTACAAAGTATCAGAGTTTAAATTAGCCTGTAGGATGTAGTCTCATTGGTGCTGTAACAGCTGTTATGAAGGTGTTTATTTTCTTTAACAAAATTAATTCTAAATTTAGGTAGCTGTACTCCAAACACAAGCCACGGCATGGTTGCCACAGGCATAAGTTTTTAAATTTCCTAGCTTTTTGTCCAAAAATGTAAATTTCCTTGCGAATCCTCATGGGGAAAAAATTGATTTTTCTAGGAAACCTAACATCAGTTTGTCATTGAGTTTCCTAAACAATATTCTACCCATCCAACACTTTTCAGGTCCGTGAAATGTACAGTAGAATTTAAAATGTCAGAAAACAATGCTGCTAGAGGAAGAAGAAAAATAATGTTTGATTTCATTTACAAACTAATCTTACATCAGACTACACTAAAGAGAAAGGATGTACTTGTCAGGAATCTGTCAACTTGGATAACAAGGGGAAAGGATATACTGGTAAGAAATCTGTCAACTGTACTAAACAATGTATGATAGTATCATCAACACCTCAAAGAGGAAAGTGTTACCACAGGCTTACCATCTTAAAAATCCATGGTTTTGGGTTTCTATGGTAATGATCCTGTGGCATTTACATAGCTGTTATAACTGTAGTTCAAATACATTGCCTCTAGAATCTGTAGTCAGTCTTCAAAAAAAATCAGCTCCAAATAAAGCTTAATAGTTCATTGTTTGGAAGCGTTTTTTTCTGCCAGAAAACCTCCAAATCGCTTGTTTGGGGCTTTCAAAGTTCGACAGTTAATTCGGCTTGTTCTCCATAGTTAAGAAATGCGACAATGCAGGCAGCTTAGGCATCCAGATCGCACGCCACCTCGTACTCAAGACAAAAGTGTTTTACCTTCTAGGTCTTATTTTCCCACCGAAATTCAACAGGCCACAGAAGGATTATCCAGCTGTTACGGTGACTCAGTTTTGAATCGTTCCATTCAACGGTTTACGAGAAAATGGAACGCAAAGTCGTAGATTTGGATCTATTCTAGGGATCCAGACATGAGGGGTACTCAAAGGAATTCCAAACATGCGTGAACAACTGTTAAAGAAAATTCAAACTTACATATCTAACACTCGATGGGTTTTCCTGAGAATGTTTACAAAAACTATCTCGATTCTTATTGGTCCATCTTGGCTTATGACATCCGCCGGAAGTACAAAGTAGCGCCATTGGGGCCCCGATAGGGAATACAATTTTTCACATTTTTGTACCTCGGGTAGGGTGGCTGGGTCCGAAATTCGATAACTGAAACGATTTTGAGGCTTTCTGGCAAAAAAAAATACTTCCAGACAAGTAATGAACCATTAAGCTTTGTTCGAAGCTGACTTTTTTAGGAAGACTGACTACTAGGGACAGATTCTAGAGGCAATAAATTTGAACTACATTTATAACGGCTATGTAAATGCCACAGGACCCATTACCATAGAAACCCAAAACCACAGATATTTAAGATGGTAAGCCTGTGGTGTTACCATCTTTCATCATGAAAAGGACCAAGACAAGATGAACACCTTCAAATTTCATTGAACTTTCACTTTTTCCTCACTGTTTTCAAAGATGTAAATTTTCCCTGATTCCAAGTGAAATTCCCTGACCGTTCTCTCACTTGAAGGAAACATATTTTCCAACTTTTTTCTGACCTAAAAAAGCCATGCATAAGCAGACCGCTGAGCCTGAACCTAAGGAGTTTCAGACATGGCTCCTGATTATTACCCATGTTTTTTCGCCAAATATCTACAATCCTTGTAATCACTGCTGAAATATTTCCCCTTAGTCAAAGTTGGTTACAAGAAAATTGAAACGCAAGAGATCAGTAAAATTGCACATGAAATAAATTTCCAACTTTCAAAGACTTTGCAGATCTGGAAAATATGGGGTGCCAAATGTATTTTTATTATTTAGAGTGGTTATTTGTATATAACCAAAACAAGTATGGTTATACGTAAATAACCACATTGCAGTTTGGTCATTTATAAATAACCAAAATGAGACATTGGTTATTTATAAATAACCAAAACATGAATGTGGTTATTTGCTAAATAACCAAAATTGCAAAGTGGTTATTTGCTAAATAACCAAAACTGAAAATTGTTATTTGTAAATAACCAAAACTGAAAATTGGTTATTTGCTAAATAACCAAAACTGAAAATTGGTTATTTGCTAAATAACCAAAACTGAAAATTGGTTATTTGTAAATAACCAAAACTGAAAATTGGTTATTTGCTAAATAACCAAAACCGGAAATTGGTTATTTGTAAATAACCAAAACTGAAAATTGGTTATTTGCTAAACAACCAAAATCATGGAAAATTGGTTATTTAACGCAAAATTGGTTATTTACCTAATTTGGTATGGAGACGTAACAATCGCGTGGCCTGTTTTCCCATTCATTTCCCACTCATTTGCTACAATGAGTTAACCGCCTCCTGGTTAGCTCAATGGATAGAGCACTGGAGTCTTGCACGGGAGGTCAAGGGTTTGAGCCCCGGCCGGACAACACTCAACATCGATCTCTCTCAACATGGCTTCCAATGATGACGTGGTGGCAAGAATTTCTGCTGCAGTGTGCAATGCACTTAGAAATTCTTAGCAACAGGTACGTCTTAAGGCAGATCACTGGCGGTGTGTTGTCTTCTGAAATGTTGAAATGTCTTGTCGTTGTTATTTCCTAGTTCAAAAATAGAAGGAAGTCTTCCGAAATATTTACTATCCTTTCAGAAGAGTAAACAATGAGTTTGAGGGAGTTTGATGCTAGTTTGTACCTGTAATTTATTTCTGGTAGACCTGGACTGCTGCAGACAAAGAAAAAACTCTTGTGGTCACTTGAGACTTGTAAATAGGAATTTTGGACTTCTTTCAATTTTTTAACTAGGAAATAACAACAACAACAAGACATTTCAACATTTTGGAAGACAACACACCGCCAGCGATCTGCCTTGAGACGTACCTGTTGCTGAGAATTTCTAAGTGCATTGCACACTGCAGCAGAAATTCTTGCCACCATGTCATCGTTGGAAGCCATGTTGAGAGAGATTGACGTTGAGTGTTGGTCTGGCCGGGGCTTGAACCCTCGACCTCCCGCACAACAGTCCAGTGCTCTATCCATCGAGCTAACCGGGAAGCGGTTAACTCATTGTAGCAAATGAGCGGGAACACGGGCCACCTGGTTGTTGTGTCTCCATACCAAATTAGGTAAATAACCAATTTTGCGCTAAATAACCAATTTTCCATGATTTTGGTTATTTAGCAAATAACCCATTTTCAGTTTTGGTTATTTACAAATAACCAATTTCTGGTTTTGGTTATTTAGCACATAACCAATTGTCAGTTTTGGTTATTTACAAATAACCAATTTTCAGTTTTGGTTATTTAGCAAATAACCAATTTTCAGTTTTGGTTATTTACAAATAACCAATTTTCAGTTTTGGTTATTTAGCGAATAACCACTTTGAAATTTTGGTTATTTAGCAAATAACCAAAACATGAATTTGGTTATTTAGCAAATAACCACATTCTTGTTTTGGGTATTTGCTAAATAACCACTGTCTCGTTTTGGTTATTTATAAATAACCAATGTCTCGTTTTGGTTATTTATAAATAACCAACCTGCTATGTGGTTATTTACACATAACCATACTTGTTTTGGTTATATACCAATAACCACTCTAAATAATAAAAATACATTTGGTGCCCCATAGGAAAATCCCATTAAAAATTCTGGACTTTCCAGGTTCCAATAGGATTCCTGGAAATACGGACGTCATTCTTATTATGTAAAATAGCCCAAGAAACTCTGCAATATCAGCCGTTGTGACAAATAACATCATTTTTAATTGATCCCAAAATGAAATTATACAATATTCTGTAGCTAATACTTTCAATACATTAGTCTTGTGAACATTACCTACTTTGTTTACACAGCTAATTCATAATAATTATGAGATGAATACAGCTTACCTTCGTGAACATGTAAACAAGCTTAACAGGCACCGTTTCCTTGTCGTTAGAACACACTGTAAGCAAAGATAAAATGTGGGACTGTGCAGGAAAAGATACGTTTAATTGTTTATTTTTGTTATATTTCAGGGTCAAATAGGTTTAAAACTGGGTACAAACCTTTCAAGGTTGAACGAGTTTTTAGAAATGTCCAACATGGTCGCCGACGAGAGATTACTACACTCGCAAAGAAATATGGGAAATTTGGAGGGTCGTACTTCCAGAATAAATCAAAGATGGAAAAAATGATGTAATGAACATCACAGATCATTTGAACTCCAACTACAATATTGCAGGAAAAAAGTTCTGAAAAATGAAGACTTAATCAGACAGGTACTCCCAAGATAATACAATCGGGTGCTGTGTCACTGATAATTAAGCGACCAAGGCACCTGTTGAAGTCGAGGTAATTTTGAGAGCTTTTAGCTAACTGCAAAGGGAAGTTATCAAAAATAAGGGAAAACATGTGGATGATGACAAACTTACAGAGAGGGTGCTTTTTCAACACGCGCCAATCCTGTTTTACAAAGAGGATGGGTGCAAGCTTTCGATATGTTAGTGATTTTTCACCCACTTGCAAACATAACTAATTTTTCATAAGAATGGGTTTCAGTTAGACATATTTTTTAAGTGAAATGGTTAACGTCGGTGTAGTTTCACTTTCAGTGTTTTTTAATTTGGAGTAACCTGCACGGACTACTGTTGATTGTAGTAATATCTTCATACCGCCTCCTGCGCCAGTTTATGATAAAACCAAAGGCCCATTACTTGGCGCGTTCAACTCCCCGACTGAGCCTATGTCACGGCATTTTCAAAGAGTGGTTTATTTTTAGACTATCTTTTCTCGGGAAATGGGCTACTCGAGCTCTCGTAGTTATGCGTCAAGTTAGAAATTAACTATGCACTCATCGTGATTGGTCGAAGGGTTTCCGTGGGGAATCCCATTTCGCGGTAAATTCAAACTGAAAATATACTTAAGTAATTAGAATATATCAACAAAGTTGAAATGGTAAATTGGCCACCGTTACGATTATAAAAGCTGACGTTTCGAGCGTCAGCCTTTCGTCGGAGCGAAGGGCTAACGCTCGAAACGTCAGCTTTTATATAAACGTAACGGTGGCCAATTTACCATTTCAACTTTGTTGGTATATTCTTATTATCAGCCTTTAAATATATACTTGTATGTGAAAACACTGTGACATAAACAAAGCGCAGTTGAACGCTCCAGTTAATGGGCTCCTTATGAAGCCTTGTGGCAATCATGTAGCCTATTGTAAAAGTTTGCCGTTTTCTGATGACAGGCGTAAAACAGAAATCCTTTTATGACACAAACACTGTCAGAATTACAGCATGTTTTGCACGAAATTATTTTAAGTTACGTAATATCTCTAGGGACATTTCTCTATGACAATGAACATGCGTTTCGAAAATCGTAACGGGAACACAAGGTTCAAGAAAGGGAAAGGAATACAAAATTGTAAGTACAATTTGCTCAAGAACATTACGGCACAGTGCCTGAAAAGTAATCAGTGTAATTTGTTTATTTCAGTTTGACTTCACATGCTCATAAGAAAGAAGGCGTGCAGAAATAAATTTCGAAAATTTCCCGAGCTGTTAACGTCTGAATACAAGTTCAATGCACAACAGGATTGTTGTCTGATTTGGGTGAGCTCAGGAATTTGTAGGGAGTTATAAGATTTCCTTTACTGCATATGTTATTCATTCAAACTCACCAAGACCTGTGAAATCGTTCAGACCCTCTGTTCTAATAGACCTGGCTCCGGTTGTTCAAAGGGCGGATAGCGCTATCCAACGGATAAATCGCTATCCAGCGGATAAGTGTTACCAAAACGTACTGCGCTATCCACCGGATAGAGATTTATCTAGTTTATAGCGTTATCCATTCTTCGCACAACCGGGGCCTGGAACCTAAGGAAATCTTCCTCCTGTTAGCTTCCAGTTGTGAGACGGTTTTCAATTACCCAACCGTTTGGAAGGTGACAACGCTGGAAGAGGCAAGGATGTTGGGGGGAGGGGTGGGAGGTGGGAGAGACTCCCCCCCTGAATGGAGTTCGCCTTTTCAGAACAAGGAACCTGGAAAGAGTGCGTGCACACCACTTACAAGAGTGATTTACAGTCGAAGCAGTTACATGAATTAAGTAGTATATCAATTCTTCATTCAGTAAAGTTCATTTCAGTACAAAAATTAGATAGAGGACAAGAAATAGTTAAAATCTTCATTTTATTGCAATGAATTAAAATTTACAATTTTTCTTTTTTTTTTAGTTTAGTTGCCTTGGCGACTGTTTGAGAAACTGTAAAATCGCGGTTTTCATGGTGATATCGTTAATTTACTGTTCCCCAAGAACTAAAAGAAATAAGATGCAGCATACCAAGGGATAATGTTTTCTCCACGTAGAAATTTCGTCAAGCTCTAAGGACGGTGCCTTTCTTTTCCAGATGCGTTAGGTGACATCCATAAGTGTCGATTAATTTCAAATAAACCTACGCCAAACTGATCCTTTCCTAACGCGAACTGACTCTTTTGTCATACTTATCAAGACCTTCGATTCTTTTGCGGATCAACAGAAAAAGTAAGTGGAGTGCAGGACTTCGTTGATGTCAAAATCACCTGAAAGATTGTAAAAAAGAGAAATTAGAATTACAGCAGAGAGAAAAAAAGCCATCTTTCCAATGATAGCACTCTAACTGTTAGGCCACTGGAAAATTTTCGACCGGAGCAGGGATAGGGTGAGGTACAAACAAAGAGAATTAGTGCTAGGAAAAATTGTTTCCCCCCCCCCCTCTCTCTCCCAGATAAGAAAAAAAGATGCGGGTGGCCCAAAGAGAAAGCGTGCTCTTGAACAGGAGTCAAGATGATAATCATTGTTGATCATTGTTGATCACTGTTGATCATTGAAGAATCATGATGGCGTACAATAGAACTTAGAAACAAAATCATCACTATAACGCTTTTTGGCAATTGTATCAGAATTATGTCTGTGATGCTGTTCTAAAACTTACCAAGTTCTGGTCTGCCATCGAATGATACGCGCGTTCTTTCCACTTTCGAATTTTTCGATTTCAACGGACGATTAAGCCTGCAACAAAAGCTCCGTGCTTAAGAAACTTCAAAATAATCATAATAAAAAAATTCCTGTCCCAATGTAGACGACGAGAAGTCCCTTATTTTCGGCGAAGTTCGTCAAGCAAGTCAAAAAAAAAAGAGAAAAGTCAGGGAAAAAAGATGATATTAAAGAGCCTCACTTACAAAGTTCCAGGAGACGCGCTAACATCAATTTTTTTCCTTGACGTTTTGCACTCGAGCGACAGTCTTCGCCAAAAAGGAGGAACTGCTTGGAGTCCAGTTCCATTGTTACACGTTCAGCTACGCAACAAGACAGTCACGAATTCTACGAGTTAACGCAGTTCTTCAGGCTTTAACCTTAGATTGATAACACCCTGCAGAGTAGGACACGAATCAGGAAGAAACAGTTATCAACTTACTTCAAATTGGCGTAATTCTTCTCGAAATGGTTTTGAAGTTCCTCGAGGATGGGTTCCCTGTGGAGAGCGACAAACTGCTCGCGGCAAATCTGTAAATGGGAAAACGATTATCAGTCAGTCAATCAATCAATCAAATAATCAAACAGTTAGTCAATTGATTAATAGACCAGGTTGACCGTCAGTCATTCTTTCACTCAGTTCGTCCATCAGAAAGTAATTCAAATAGGGGCACCAATAAATGAGTTACAATAAGAATATATAACAATACACCAAAACGACTAAGCAAAACGTTTTCCGACAAACTCGTATCCACAGTAAAATCACCTTAAAAACAGACGCTATGAAGAAGGACAACAGAACGATATACACTACACTTGCTCAAAAGGAGCTACAAAGGACTGGAACGCATACCGTCTTACAGCCCTATTTACAGTCAGGTTTCATAAATCTACATCTCTTTTTCGAGAGCAGTGTATAGAGATAAGATTACCATCCCAAACACATCTGGTACTCCGTGCTCGCATGTTCAGGTAGCTCTAACATGCGCGTTTAATAAGCAAATTTCTTAGCTACGACAAAGAATGATGCGAAAATACTAATTATTCTGACAAAAAATCTACCATATGATTCCCCTAAACAAGGTCCCTGATTGGCTGTCACTTTATCTCCGTTCAACTTACTCGATTCATGACATCCACGTTGGCCGCATGCGTCCAGAAGCTGTCATGCACAGAAGCGAAAGTTGACCCAGACCGTTGACAATACAGCGCGGTAAGCATCATATGCGTAGAGTCCAGGGAATGTACGAAATTTGGCGGGAAGGCACCGCGCTGTTTCCGCGAGTCGGGGGGAATATCAGGAAGCCCTTTAACTTTCAACAGCAACCACTGAAGATTCGTTTTTATCGAGTGTCTAAGAGGCTTTTTGCAGTAGGGTTGTCTGACATACAGCCCCAGAGGAGTGTACCAGTCTACATAGTGACCAACTAAGGCGATTTGTGTGGCTGATGAAGCAAACCAGTTCTGCAAGAAAGAGAATTGAACTGTACTTAGCAAAAATATTGAACAAAAAAATGAAAAACCCGACACCTTCCTTGAAAATCTTACTCTATATTCCAAGTGTCTTTACTTTCTCTGTAATTAAATACGGCCACATGAAGTAGATGTAAATAGTCCATCTTCTTACACAATGTTTAACTTTCACTTCTAAGATCTCAATAGTAATTCCCCTTACTGTCTGTCATACAATTTTTATGATGTTAATTCTGGGAATTTGGTATTGGATCAACTTATAATCCCCTAATTGATATTTTTCTATACCCCCGTCTGCTCGATTTTGTATTCATATGGGGGGGAGAAATTCTGTCCTAGCCACTCACGGGAGTTACCGCTTAAATAAGTCTTTGGATGTGTTGGTCTCATCTTTCCTTTTTGCCGAGGGAGACCAACCAAGGGTCCTTTAACATGTAGGATGTTTTTAACGCAACTCAAATAATGCCGTAACTCACTGTTTATGTTTGCAATCCTCACGAAATATTTCCTGGTATGGCACTGGACTTACAATGAATCTTTATTAAAAAAAGGTAAAACCACTCATCTTTACTGGATTATTTTGAGTCCTGCAGCTTACGTAAATGCTAAGGAAAACAAAATTTTCGATTCGCGTGGTGTTCACCAAATATCTTTAGAACAAAACCAACCTGAATGGCACTTGCTGCTGTAAACATCTCTCCGATGCTGGCAAAAACCTTGTTCACCAGGTAATGAGAACATTTAAAAACAAGCTTCGGGTCCATATCTAAGTCTCGCAATTGTCGTTCGATCTGCAATCGGCCGCCGACGAAAGTGACGCCGTAAACAATGGTCATCACTGTCTGTTTAATCACCTTACGCGTGACTTTTCCTTCCAGATCCTTAGCGATTTCGTTACCGTCTGCAGCGTCACGCTCTCTAGTTGCTTCTACAAGTTTTGCTACCTACAGGAGAGAAAACAAGTAATGGAACACATGTTGTGTGGTTTAGAGCATTTAGTCTGTTCTACACATAATCCTAAACTCACAAATCAATACTTAATTTTATGTTGAAATGAGGAATTGATATATTGTCTGCGGACAAAACCATGGTGTGTGACCCGTCATAAGAAGAGTCTGAGAAAGAGAATCTAGCGAACCTCGAGGAAACCAATATATACGGGAATCAAAAAACAATCTGAGCCAAATTTGCGACGAAGATGACGAATAGTAAAAAGAACTACTTATCAGATCTACGAAGTGAAAGGTTTAATTAATCTAACTTTGCGAAAGAACGGTTCGTTTTAAAATACCTCCTCGTAAACATCTTGAGGTCGATCAGCGGGCATCAGATTGACTTGCCTAGCGCCATAACTGTCATGACCCAAGGCAGCGTAATGCTGCAAACCATTGCACGAGCCATCCTGGTGCACTGGCTGATGGGAAATATACAGCGTTGGGTCTGGGGACTGCATGGCGTCTACGATCTCCATGCAAGTGGCCAGCGTTTGCCACGGATCGTCAGCTGTCTTCCACCAGCCTCGGCCCTGAAGCAGGAAAGGAACTTTTTTACGTTTACATTTATTTTTATATAGCGTAGACTTCTATGTGGATATATTCAGTCGCGCTTAACAGTATAGTAAGGTTGAGATCGGACTTCAGGGTACAAATATGAGTAACTGACTTAATCTGAACATCAGTGTCAACTCACACTTTCATAGAACGAAACAATAAGGAGTGGCAATAATCAATTGAAAATTGCTCAAGAATTTCTCTTATCATTATCTTTTAAGAAAATGTACATCAGCTAAACTTGTAGAGGAGAGAGTTTGTAATCAGATCTTGGGAATTCAATGGTTAATTGAATTATAAGACGATTGCATCTTATTGAGCCGACACAGCTGATAAGTTTAGTTTCACTCTCGACAGCCAACCAAACCTCTAAGTTTAATGTTCACGCTGTTCCACTTTTTATCTATACCAATATTCTGCCTTTACCTTTAATCAACTTTAAAAATTGCTCTATCTTAATGCATGATGTCTATAACAAAGTCGTCCCATCTAACATTTCTGCTCTCTTTAGACCCATTAAAGATGCTCATCATTATAACACACGATCTTCAACCGCTGGTAACTTCTATATAAACTACTCTCGACTAAATCCCTATAAGAATTCTTTTTCCTCTATGGGCGCAAATTTTGGAACTGTATTCCTAATGTTTTAAGACAGCTCCCAAAATATAGTTTCAAGAAAAAAATAACCGAATCTTTAATTCAAATCCTTCTAAACCAGGATTCTTATCCTGATATTGATACATTAATAAATGAAATGACAAGAAACTAGATTTCGTTAAAATAGAGTATTTTGAGCTTTTCCTGTTTTTAATTATGTGCTCGTGACTTCGTAATTAGTATACCTATATTTTTGTATTCACTCTGTAATTGACATCTGTACCTTTGTAATTGTTATTTATTTTTTGTCATTAGAATAATATTATATTAATATGTAATTGACACGTTTCTCATACTACCTGCCTCGATTAGCTTCGCTATATTGTAGGTAGTCTTAATCTAGAAGTTAAATTGTGATTGTAAATAAACATGTTGTTGTTGTTGTTGTTGTTGCTATGCTCTTAGCGTACTTACCGTCAGAGGGTTATTGGCAGAGTCCACTATATCATCCATAATCTCATTGGCGTAATCCAAACGTTCTTGCAAAGATGATTTCTTCTTGGCTCCGTGCAACGTCACTAAATGTATTTTGAGCCAGTCCAGGCCCTTCTCTCCCAGAGGAACTCCTTTGGCGAACTGAAGCATTCCTCTGCTCAAATCATCACCTTAACAGAGACAAAGTTAATATCAATCAGCTTTAGAAGGAAAAAGCCCATAAACGATTGTTTGAAAATGTTAATGTTTCATTGGACAAAAAGTTACGGTATTTCATATTATGTTCAAGAGTAATTTTCTATTGACAACAGTGAAACCTAATGCAAATACAGAATGCGATGCAAATGCTAGAGCATCTACCTGTTATAGCACATTAAGGCTTGAATGTAGTACCCCTTCCTCCCCGCAAGGGCGTAGCTAGGTGGGGCCCTGGGGTGCCTATGACCCCCTTCTTGTACGCACTTTTTTAAAGTAAAACACAGCATGAAGGTCGACAGGTAAATCTGGTGAGAACCCTCTGTTTGACGCAGTGTAACCCCCCACTGAAAAATCCCCCTCCCACCCCATTCCCCAACAAAGCTCCCGACAAACAAATTTCTGCTATGATCTCCGTCATTGTGATTTTCAGTATCTGAAGTGGTGAATACTCGATAGTTCAAACTATCGAGTATTCAAACTATCTATTATTTGTGTAAGCTCCAGAGGTTTCTCGCGACATACAAAGTCAGATCCAGTACTCACCGACATGCGCACAATGTGGGGGAATGGGATACACTCTTCCTCGAAAGTCCAGATTGATTGGCAGCCAGAACACGTGATCACGAAAATGATTTGCGACAGACAGTTTATACAGCGCGGACATGCGCAGAGAATACTGTTCCCGAGCCACCTTCTTCGCCAATCTCCTCTCACGGACTAGTTTGTTTTTCTCCTCTGCATTGTCTGTCCTGAGGAATGAATTATACAGAAGGTGAGAAGTACTGAACATCTGAAACAAATGTACAAAATACCTCAAAATTCAACGATAATTTCCAGTATGATTCCACTCAGACAAAACTTCATCCGACCTGCTGGCAAACATTTTACCCAGGAAAGAAAACCTTCTGACAGAACTTTATCAACGGCTTCGTTTCCCTTTCAAAACTATACCTTTGTTTCCATACTTTTCCAAGGTCTGGAAAACCAGTTTACAGATTTTTACATAATGAATTTAACCACAGTAGTTAGAAAAAACAGATTCTTGGAGAGATTATTGTAATATGTACGACTCCTGCACAGAAGGGTCTATACACCTTTGCCATAATGGCGGAAAATCTGATGGAGGTCTGAGACTGGTTATGAATAATTTCACGAAAGCGAGGCCACCCGGGCAACACATGGCGACGCGACTACACAAACTCTCACAATTCCTCGAGCTTTTTAACCGAAAATGACATTCCTGGAGCTTCCTTAGGAGATAGAAATCTCTCACAATTCAAGACTGAGGACTTGAGACTATGGTTGAAGGGCAGAGGTGACCCAGCGAAAGGTTTAAAGACAAAAGCAAGCTTGTGACAAGGCTAGTTTCGAGCACAAGATGCGTACTTCGAGGTGTTTTGATTGCTTGAGAAAATTGTCAATTGTGATTACTTACACTTAAATTGATCTAATTTCTTATACTTTAATACATCAAGAGCGGAAAGGTTAAAAACATCATTGATCCTGATGCCAATAATCTTTATTCTAAACGAAAACAACTGCGCTCGGCAAACAACACAAGTTCACACTCCGCCGCTAAACGACATGTTCCCGTCAAATTCTCTGAATCTAGTATGTGGAACTACTCACTTCAGAAGATGCCTCTGTTTACCAGAGCGGAATAAAACAATCATATAACACGCTCTGGGGTCTAGATAATTGTAGATTTCCATTAAAATAGCGTTGTTAGGAAACGAAGTGTAGCAGGACACAGCAGAATTGTCGGCGTGAAATCTTTCAGTAGAAAAAGTCTACTTTTTAAACATTCATTCTTCTTTGAAATGCTTTCTATTTCTCTTTAGAGCTCTTCTATTCTCATTTCATACTGTTTCACAAGCGCGACAACACTCTGATCACTCTGAATGCATGCATCCTCCGACTCGACCAAATCGGTCTGAGTTTCGACATCTTTTGTCTTTGCCTAATTTTCGACATTCTTTTCATTGTGTTCTACAGTTGTAATCTGACTCTCTAGCTGTTCATTCGAGTTATCATTTACGCTGCTTTCCGAGTGTGCACACCATGAATAAATCCCTGAATGATTGATGAGTAGTTGTTTTACTAGTGCATCTTTGAGGTGGAGGCTTTTTTTGCGCAGCGAAGTACGCCACTGAAATACCGAAGGTACAGCATTGGTTTGAAGGCATATTTTGCCCGCAATACTTTTCTTCAAGTCTTCCATTTTAAAATGGTGCGAGCAGACCATGGTTGAGTCCAAGACTTTGAAGCTTTTTCCTTCCTCTCGACGGATTGCATGAAGCCATTGCTTTCTCGCGAGTTTTTCTTTGGGAAACTTAAAGTAGGATATTTATTAACCGTTTACGTCGCGATATCCCCTTGTAGTCCATGAAGGAACACAGCAGTGGCATGGCATTGTACATATTAACTTGAGCCTTAGCTATATTAGTTGTCGATTCTTTGAGAAATAAAGCTTTTTGGATCGATTAATAAATTGTGCCAGAAACTTTTTGACAAGCGCTCACAAGTGCACAAATCCATGCCCGGGTGGCCTCGTCGCCATGCACTAGTTTTAGTCTTCACTCGGCCGCCGCCATTATGGCAAAGGTGTATTCAGTTTTACTAAAAGTATCTCAATGTTTTATCTCTGGCAAAACTAAGGAAAGTTAAAAACCATGTAAACAGTAAACCTGTCTTTAAAGCTACGTGAAACTGAATTAGAATTTACACTTAAGCCAAGGCTAACTTGAACATATCATGAACAACTTGGCCATGAACCAACACTCACTTGGATGATATGAAATCCACTTCCGGTTGAATAACAGGCCCCGGTACTGCTAAGTTCTCACTTCCGCCGTTGTTGAATATGTGGATGGCAAGGTCTAAGATTCTTTTGTTTGTTCTCCAAGCACATCCTCCAAGAAAATTCAGAGAGTCAAATATGGCCACCAAATCTTCCTTGTTTGTTTTTTCTTCTAAAAGTTTGTCGTATTGACCATCTTCATCGCCGGTGCTGCGAATGAGCTCAACTGTGAAACAACAAAAACTACATCAATTTTTTCCATCGTTATCTTCAAACAGACAAATCAACTGTGGCCAGGACTGACTTAGTTTCCGCCGTATCCGTTGTTTAGTCTTGTAACACAACGCGTTCTCTCCCTGATGGGGAAAAGAGCGGTTGCGTGACGAGACCAAACAACGGCTGTAAAGACCTGTAAAGGAGACTAATAACCCATTCACACCTGAAAACTTGTTTAGTTAAACCAGGTTTAACTGAATAAAAATCAGAAGCAGAGAACTGAAAAACTAAATTTTCCACAAGATTCAAGCAATTGCTAAATTGTATTTTCAATGTGCCACATTTGAAGTCAACCAAATATTGATTTGAGCAGCTTCTATGGAGCTGTTGTGTTAAACCATGTTTAACAAAACAGCTTTAAAGCATGTTTAGGCTTTGGTGTGAATGGGGTATAAGCCTGACTTAAACTGATCATTTAATAGTCTCTTCCGCAGCCATTATTTTGGATGTCACGCAATGCTCACCCTTCTATAAATACAAAGGTGGCGCACAAGTGAATTTTGGCTCCCTCGTTTGCTCAGTTGAGTTTGTCTGTTGAACACAGGTTCATTTCGGAGCAAATATTTGAAAACATTGGGCACTTCAGTTATTGTCTTCTTGATACAGAATACCTACTTACCGGTAATCATAATGATTTCACTGTACTTAAAACAATGCTCATAATAGTTGCAAAATGTTTTTTTGTTTCTGAATTATCAATAATAATGATAATGATAAAAGGTTTATATGTATATAGCACCAGTATAATAATGTTCAAAGGAGCTTAACAACACCAGTAAAAATCTTAATTACAACTCCTAAAAAGAAACAGTCTAAAAGTAACTACAAAAGAGTTTTTTAAAAGGAAACATTTTAAGTCTTAAAATCATACTGTTTAGTCTCTAGGAGTATCTAAACTATCTTTCAAACCTGGTAAAATGAGATATGCCCCATCCTTTGTAGCTCGCCAGGGCCGAGGTGGCACGAGCATTGGTACCGAGGTTGTTTCCATGGAAATCTCCCCCTGCTTGGCCAGATACCCTTTGAACAATTTGCAGACTATTGGATGAGGTTTCAACACACCATACCTCTTGTCCATTTTAAATTCATAAGTGTGATAAAAAGCTGGCAGCATCTTCTCAGGACCATTGTTGAAGAGATTTACATTGATTTGAGCTGTCTTGAGGAAGCATTCTACCAGTGAACAACCAAACTGAAGAAATAACAAAAATATTTGACGCTGTCAGTAATAGAGATCACATATCTACAGTACACTTGATGATAACCTTACCTTTAGCCTTCAACCCTAGAAGTGACCAGCATTTGATTTCTCTTCACAGTAATACTGCTGAATTATTTACAAAGACCATGAGAGTAAAGGAAATGATTGTCAACCTAAGAAGCTTTAATTGTTAAACAAATTCTCCTTGTCAGTACCAAAGAAAATGTATAATAATAATAATACTAATAATAATAATAATAATAATAATAATAATAACTTTTATTTATATAGTGCTCATATCCTGAGCTCATGGCACTTTACAACACTGTGTGGGGGGGACTTTACCAGACTGCTAAGCAGTTTACAATCAAATACAGGCGAATCTAACAGATGCCCCCTCCCCCCAATTCCCAGTAAACAGGCCAGACCACATCATAGTAATCTCGTGAGTGGGTTCTTTAACGTCCCCTGCCTAACCAGATTAACTAATAAATAGATGCAGGAGATGGGACCTCCAGTTTATTCCTCCTTATCTGAGAAGACTAGAATTTCTATCCATTTCTTGATGTTATAGAAAGGTAGCACATTCTCCTCAGTTATTTTAAGACCCTGAGTGTTGGTCCGGCCAGGGCCGGAGGAAGAGTATGGAGAATATGGACACTGATGTTTAGTTGGGGTGTAAAGGATTAAGAAATAACAAAGATTGAGGGTCAAGTCAGGTACCGAGTCTCATTAAATCAAACCTAGATTTCAATCTTGAATAAAGATGCAAAAAAGTTGGCAAAATGACTCACTCCCAACTTTTCAAACACTTTTCACACAGTTGAGTAGAGAATAGCGGTAGCATCATGTCCTATAGCTACAAAACTACATTTTGTCCTGGTTTCCAGATATGCAGAATGAAGTTGCTAGGTATGTTGTTTTTCTAAGTGTGTGAGATCAACAATCAGTGGTAAAAGTCTTAGGATGCTAAATTTCTGTACATGTATAGCTGTTTCTTTCCAACTCAATATCCTCTGAGTAGTGTTGAGTTTTTTTCCATCTCCATCTATGTGTATTTGCTATTGGGGCTCAAGGTGGAGAGGGGGGGGGGGCACTTTTTAATTGAACAAGAACAGTACTGTATTCAGCTGAAGTGTCTTGAACAAGAACACAAAACAGTGATGCCACCAGAGATTGATGACATTTTCTTCTTCAAAAATGCCAGCTACATAAACAGTACATTTGCCCTCGTCTTGTGCAGAAAAAAAGAAGGCTACTACAACTGTGTCAAAATTCTAAGAGCTTGATGAAATGTGTTGCATGTGCTTACCACAACTTTTGCTGCCCAAGGCCAGTTTGGAACATCCTGTTCCAATGACCCTCCCAGTGGTAACAAATCATCCATCTCATTCCAAAACTCGCGCGCCATCTTTGTTGCCATGACTTTTTCATCCATTAAATATGAGAAGTAGTCAAGATATATGGCTTTCATCTGACAGAAAAAAAATAGTACATTAAAAAAAACCTGATTAATTCATGCTATTCTGCTTCTCTTAAAAACATCTTGAAGACAAGCCACCCTGTAGTATTGTGAAACACTTCATGTTTTCCAAATCCCCTCATTTTTTTACAATTATTTAGTAAGGATTATCATCGAATGTTGAAGCTAGAAAATGCTGTAAAGAAACAAGAGAAATTGCCACATTGCAGCTATGTATACATAACAACTATAAGTAATGTTGTTTTCTCTTTTTTCTTGTTTTAATTCAATCATGCAATTCAAGGAAAATCCATTACACGACTCAAAAATTCCGATACTGCACTCATCGCTTCGCGATTCGCGCTATATCGGTTTTTGTGTGCAATTGAATGCAAAATTTCCTCATCAAGTAATGAATTTTCCTACAAAAGTCAAGCAAACAGAAAAAAATGCTAGGCCTCAGGCCTACAGGTCTGTAAGGTGGCCACTCCACTGACATAAAAAGTAAATATACAATGTACCTTGTCTAACATCCCTGATTGCACTCTGTGTTTCACAATGTATTTTGTATTGAGCGCAGAACCTAATTCCCCACTGATACCATACAAAGGCACCCCTTCAATGCGTCCTTTCACGTAAAACACAATGGTGTCCAAAATGATGTCGGCAAGCTCATCAGGTTCAAAGACTTGAAAGAAAGAAGCATGCTTTGGAGGAATGCGATTCCCTGTGGAAACATAATAAATCTTGAGCAAACCAATGGTCTACAAGTGTGTACCTACAATGCTAATTAAAAGTTGAAGCTTTAGTTTGATCATCAGTCATCAAATTTCAACACTGCGTACCAATTAAAAGACTCGGTAAACTTTTAACCCTTTGTCTTCTATGAGTGACTAGTATCTAATCTTTCCCTACAATATCACCCTGGAATAACATATCAAGGTCAAAAGGTTAAAGGAAATGATTACCAAGAGGCTCAGGATTATTGAGCAAATCCTCTCTGTCTTAGGAAATGTGCATGTATAGAGAACAGAGTGTGTGAAAAGGAGCTGCCTGAAGAAACCTGTCGGCCAACAGACCAACAGATGGCCAACAGTTGACCAACAGTTTCAGGCAGACCCATTTGCCAACAGATGGCCGACAGTTGGTAATCTGTTGCTTATCTGTTGGTAACTTGTCAGTAACGACATTATTGTGATACCATATTTATAATATAAGGAGTCTGAGGAGAATACATTGTATGCATACTGATGTTAGGGTGTCAAGGGAGTAAGATGGACCAGCTTTAGCTCTTTTCATCTCAGTATAAAGTAGAAGTGGAGGAAAGACCAAAAGTCAGCAGCTATAGAGCATAGGTTAGTTTCCCATATAACTTGACTACAAAAAGCATGAAATATAATACCAATTTGGCTTCAGTGTACATGTGTGTAAATACAAACAAAAGTCTGAAAGTATACTCTCATCTTACCTCTTGTGTATCGGGTTTTGTACATTTCATTCTCAAAGGTCCTAATGAGGGCTTCCTTCCACTTGCTACGACACGCCAAAAACATTTCCTTCAGCTTTTGGTTTTCCTTGTTCTGCTCCTCATTGTCTTCAATTGACATAATCGGTGTGAATCCTGAAAGTTCCCTTGATATTTGTTCCTCAAAGAGTTCTTGAAGTCTGGATTCATCTAGTTCTCTTTCAAGTTTTCCAGGGACACTTTTCAGTTTAATATCCAAGTTCTCCCTGTCGGAATACCATGATTTTAACAGAGATGGGTATCTGATCTGATTATGTGCTTCCTTAACAACTGGTCTGAAGTGAGGATTCACAAGTTTTATAGCATTGGAAACTCCCTTGGCTTCAGGCGCTGTCAGACAGCATTGTATGAATATATTATTGACATCAAATTCCTGCAAAGTATCATAATCAAAAGTTTGCTAATAATAAATTCATCAACATCAATAATCCTACAGCTCAGCTTTTGTTGTCATCTAACATAATTATGACTGGCCCCTAAAAGTAAAGCCGGAAATAACAGCAATAGCAATTTCTGCTGAGTACTTTCATGAATGTCTACACAAAATAAAGTACAGATACTGTAAAGCATTATTTGTATTGCAAACCTTTCGCTTCATTTCATCAAGAATGTTTTGCACTCCTTCTTTATCACTCTGTTTCCCATAGCCATGTAGTAATGCAGCATATGTTCCCATGTCAGGTTCTAGTCCTTCATTGTTTAATAAATCCCACAAAAACTTGGTGCTCATGATGTTGCCTTTCTGAGCCCAACCATGAAGCAATTTATTGAAAGTGTCCACTTCAAATTGTTTACCCATTCGCAGATATCTGTTGAACAACTTCTCTGCTTCCTTAGGCTAGAAAGTGAAAAGAACACTTGTCAGTACATCCATGTATAATGAAGCCTTCTTGATAATCAATTTTATTTTATGCCAAAAAAAAAAAAAAAACTAATGGTATGCATAGATTGTGTAGTGTGCTGTGATATTTTTCATCTTACCCTTAAATATACCTTCTGGAATGATCAGTAGGCACAGTTGAACCCTTTAACTCCCACAAATGATTAACATGTAACTTCTCATTATAATATCCATATATAATCCAGCAAACGGGTAATGAGAAAACTCAAATCTGTCAGGTAGAGGTTATTCTTGAAATGTGTAGCAACTAGAGGGGAGACTTGACAGTCAGGTCTTGGGAGTTAGAGGGATAAGACACCTACTTGCACAACAGTTTCATATTTGTGCACGATCCTCGCAGTAGAGAGCACTATTTAAGCAATAGTGAAAATCAGATCTAAAAAAAATTCAGGCCTGTACGGGATTCAATCCACTGACCTCTGCAATACTTGTGCAGCGCTCTACCAATTGAGCTAACAAGCCAACTGAGAGCATTTTCACCTGACCAACCAGTTAATTCATAAGACAAAAACTGACAGTATAGTAAGCTTTCTAATTGCACCAGAACTGTGGATACAACTTTGGAGTTTAGGGAACTGGTGGGAATAATAAAATTAGGTTCCTATACCAGGTTTTTGTCCCTTGTTGTCGAACAAACCACATCAAAACTTGACTTTCACCCACACAATATTCCCTGCTATTCATAAAATAATGAATCAGTCAGTTCTGACTCAATTTAACTCTGTGTATCTTTGATTGCAACACTTGTTCAGTAGCACTGGAAGGTGGGTATTGTAGAGGCACAATGAAGTGACAGAAGTCTCCTCAATAGCAAGGATATCACCTTGACAACAAAGACACAGCCTACCCTTAGGCAAGCAAGCAAAGTAGAACAGCAAATTCAGAGATGGATGGGATGCTGGTGAATCTTTTATTACCTCCTAATCATAATATATCATCAAGTTTTTTTGACAAGTCTATGGTATCCATTTACTCTATACCCCTGGGTGGAGATAGGCATTGTGAGATTTAAGTATCTTGCCCGCAAATACTATACCATGACCTCTGACCTCAGCCTGGTCTTGACCCACACCTCCCAAACTGGTGTTCAGCATGGTAGGCACTAGGCCTTTCAGTCTCCATCAGCAAAAAAACAAAAAAAACATTTATACTATTGAAATTACAATTGCATTGCCACTTGTGTTCTCTTGTTGATAAAAGAAAGACTCTGGTTGACAACTTACTTTTCTGAGGTAAAGATATGCATCCATTTCCGCCAAAGTCTCTTCTTTAAACAATCGTCCCCCTGGAGTCCCATCTTTATATTTTGCAGGTCCTTCAAAGTATTGTCCGGATGCATTTTCAGAGAGAGGCTTTGCCACATCTCTCTGCACTTCCACATCGCATACATGCTGATCAAGACTGCTATCAATGTCCCCAAATTTGCTTTGTTCATGGAAATGTTCCTCTGCTTCGATTAAAACAGCCTCTGGACTATAATCTAACGAGTGAGTTTCATTATCACTAATGAAACCACTCATTGGAGAGATCTTTGTGTCCACAATTGTTTTTGATGGATCAGATTTCTTCTTTGCTTTAGTCTTGTTTGTTACATGGAGCTTTCCTTTTTGATTTGTAACTGAAACTTGATCCAATTTCCTTTTTGAGCTAATGTCATCTTTACTCGCATTTGGCCAAACAATCTCAGTACTTTGTCTTCTTGATTTTGCTTTGCTACTCTCTTTTCCCTTACTTTTTTTCATTAAAGGCAATGTTAATTTTGAAGCTGAACTCAGCTGATTTTTCACTTCATTACTGATTTCCTTGATCATGTTCTCATCTTCATTTGATTTCACAGTGTCATTCACTATTTTTACAGCCTCACTTTTCTTCACATTCCTTTTCTTTGCATTATTTTCTGTCACTTTAATTTTCTTCTTAGCTTGTGATGTTGACTTACTGTCAGTGGAAGACACATAATTTGTAATTTGGATGGCATTTTGTTGTCGAAGAGGATATGCTTGAGTAGTAAACAGGTAAATGAATGGCTGATTACTTGACCCCCGTCTCAACAAAGTGTTCTTCAAGTTACTTTTAGCTGCAATGAACAACAGGAGACAGAGCAAGGGTTAAACGTACCAAGCATAATACCACACCATACAAGCAACTACAGACATCCATATCAACTAATGTTTTTTTTGCTTGAGGAACTACGAACCTCTCAACGATACTGTGGTTAAAAATGTAAAATCTATGTATACGTGGAGGGTTAAATGCCGATTATTATCGTTGGCCGGCATATACAATTGCCATTCAAGTCGTTGAATAACAACTCAAAGAAATTACATTTTACATTTACATTTTTACATTTATATAGCGCAGACTTACAACCAATCCACTATAAAAAAAAAACCCGGGAACGGAAGAAAACTCTCGAATCCAAAAATACATAATGTGATACCTGTAATCATAACGTAGTCGCAAAGCAAGCGATGTACAACGTGTCACGGTATGATCGAACTAACACGTGCGATTGACACGATATTATGCCTATTCTGATTAAATTCTTCTGTTACACAAAATCAGTTTGCTTAGCTCCACGGCAAGCCTCCAGCCCCTTAAAATTTAATTCACACTGTTTAGATTGGCACAAACTAGTCAGTAATGGTAACGTAATGAGCAATCGAGCTGCCAACACGTGAACGACCACGACTACAGTCTGTACGCGGGGATTGAAACCCAAGAATATAATTTTCCTACCTAAACAAGTAGGCGAAATTTGTAGGTTGTGATTTAGTAAGCAGGAGCTGTAGAAATTTCTTCCTGTCAATAAACATTCCAAAGAGTAACTTGCACCAAAAACTGTCCGATGCCGACGGCAGATCTGCAAAAACGCCATAATCACTCGCCATTTTCCATCAGAATCAGTAACAGCGACCAGTTGGATACCAAAGTAATAAATGTGTACTTCATGTACGAGTACGCACGTAGTCCCACTACCTCCAAGTAACAGGGAAGGGCAGAGCTGCCAGACTCGCAGTAATGTGAGTGACAAGGGCTAAAAATTTGGAAAATTGAGAAGTAACCCCTAAAGCACAAGAGAATTTTAAGTAAAAGTCTTGTAGCTCTTTAAATTTTGCAGCTGGTTTAAAGAAAAGTGTTGTGACGCTATAAATTCTGTAGCTGGTTTAAACGAGTTCATTTTGCAAAACCGCTTTGAAAACGATTATGAATCCACAATAATAATAATAATAATAATAATAAATTTTATTTATGTAGCGCACATATCCTGTGCTCAAGGCGCTTTACAATGCAGCGAAACGCGCAATGTCTTTACTGCCGCGGTGATCTGGACCGGGAGGTCCCGGATAACCAAGCTGGCTAGACGGTATGATGTTTGTTTTTCCGAGAAAGGTTTTTAATTAAATGTTTAAGTTAAGTTTTCTAAGGTTAATAGTGTTCAAGGACTCCATTTCTATGGTTTAAAAGGACTATCGAAGGCGTTATATCACAGTTAGGACATAGATTTTTCGTTACCGCTCTATTTACCGCTGTATTTACCGCTTTATTCATCGCTCTATTCATCGTTTCTATATCCACTAACCACAAAGGAAACCTACAAAAGTAACCATCGCTGCGTGTAAACGAACTCTGTCATTCTTTCAATAAACTTAGGCCCGGTTTAAACGTCGCATTTTACATGCGCCGAATCTAATTGCCGAATTAAGTGCATGTAAAATTCGACATTTAAATCAATTAAATTCGGCAGATTTGTGTTAAATGCGAGTTCAGTCGAATATGCGACTGAAGTTCGACAGTTGATTTAAACGCCGCATTTTACATGTGCCGAATCTTTAATTATATTTTACCCATAACACAACAGTTTTATGGTACATGACGTGCGCAAAGAAAACTGGTGGGAATCCGGAAAGAATCGAACATCAGAATATGTAGTCCAGCCTTCATTTCGTATCAATCGACGGCACGTATCAATCGCGGTCTTGGGACACGTGCTATGGCATTTCTTTGCGATAGGGAAAAGCATAACAAGGGAACAAACATACAGAAGCCGTCTTCTTCTTGCTAGCAGATGATGCACTGCCATCTGCATTATAAGTCGCCGTTTCCTGTTAGCGCGAATGATGCTCGAGAGGCATAAACGCCGAAAACACAAAATATCCTCCTAATTTTTGTCAGCCATATTGGCGGGGGACTTAGAGTGGAGTCTGGGAATGAAGCTGTCACTCGCACTCGGCAATTAAATTCGGCACAATTAAATGCGACGTTTAAATTAAATGCCGAACTTTTTAAATTCAGTTTGGATATATCAACAAAGTTGAAATGGTAAATTGGCCATCGTAAGGATTACAAAAGCTGACGTTTCGAGCGTTAGCCCTTCGTCGCTCCCAAATGATTTCGTTACCTCCACCGACGCAGCCCCAAACAGTTTCTTTCGAAACTATCAGCCTTTATTTTTTAATTCAGGTCGACTTAAATTAGTATTAGATTCGGCGCATGTAAAATGCGACGTTTAAACCGGGCCTAAGTTGTTTGTTTTTATTGTACGACGTGTGGACAATCGAAAGGCATCAGTGTAGTAGCTCCACAATATATCACGCTAAATGACTATAAAGTAATAGATATAATTCTATTGTAAATATGATTCTAATATGCGTAAAACTGTGGGCAAACTTTAAAATAACGGGCAATCGTCAACATATTTAGTAAAAAGATAGGTTTTCAGTCTTTTCTTAAAGTTTCCAACAGTGTTAAGGTTACGTAGGTCATAATGTAAACTGTTCCAAAGTCTTGGGGCCAGGTTCTAAAATGCACTATCCCCATAAGTTTTTGTATATGACCTAGGTTCTTTCAATAACAAATTTGAAACATATCTAAGTGATCTGGAGTACTGTCTGTACTGGAGTTTCTTTCTTAAATAGTCTGGTGTATTATCATTACGACAGTTCAATACAATGAGTAAAATCTCGAATATAGATCTATAATAGACAGGTAACCAATGGAATTCCTGTAACATTGGTGTGATATGGTCGTATTTACGTCCTTGGCACACCACTCTGGCTGCAGTATTCTGGACATATTGCAACCTCTGTGACTGATACTTAGGCAAGCCAAATAACAGTGAGTTACAATAGTCCAATTTAGATGTAACAAACGCATGAACTATAGTGGCAGTAGATTCTTTATTTCTTTATTTAAGTACTTGCGGATTTTGGATATGTTGCGCAAATGGTAGAACGACGACTTACAAACACTGGACAGATGAGCATTAAACGACATAGGGTCATCGAATATCACACCCAAACTTCTGGCTGAGGGAGACAAAAGAACGTTTTCAGACCCGACCCGCGAAGATTGAACGAGCGGCGGTGCCCGAAATGAATGGAAAATAAAACAAGGACAAACTTCAACCCCTCCCAAGATCGCTTTTTTATATATATATACCTTTCTTTTAAAAAGAACTCGCACACTTTTATAAAAAGTTTATTAAAGTGGCATCATGACAGCTTATTCAATGATAAAAAGTTTTCATGTAACAAAGATTATTGAGGGGTTCTTCCTGGAACTGTAATTAAAAATGGGAAGATTATTTTGTTTAGACAAACATTGCATTATTATAAGATTTTCACGGACTGCCTAGTAGCCCTGGAAAGCGAGGGGCTGAGAGTCCAATTCCCACAGGACACAACATCATTTATTTTTTTAATATATTTTTTTCTTACCAACGGATATGTTTAAGTATAAAAAGAAAAATAGGGAAAACCACGTTTGCCTTTCTGATGCTTGTGTTAAAAAAAAGATCATTTGGAGCAAATTAATCATTCGAGAATTCGCCCAGCAAGTCGATCGTTTTCGAACTCAAAATACGCTGGCCTTTGTCGAGCCCTAAGTTATGACTACCTGTACTGTCAAACAGAATTGCGAAGGAAAACGAAGACGACTTACCCTTAAAATCGAATTGAGGAGGAAGAACCTTGAAGTCGTTCCCTTACAATCGACTTGTACGTGTCCTGGTGTTACGTTCAGGTCAAGCACTGACAGGGCGCTACTTCCGGTGAACAGCATTGAATTAGTTTAACAGTGAGAACTTCGAGCAAAAAGTCGTTCTCTGTCGACCCTGTAGAAACGATCCACGAATAGGAAACAACAAACACCAACGACTCTGTGAGGGGAATGTACGGAGTCAATCAAAGCAATTTCCACGAATATTTCGAAGGTGTAAAGTAATCTGGTATTGTAGTGCTTTTGTTTTTGGATTATTGTAACGTTCTACTATCTGGCCTACAGCAGTCACAAATTAATAGACTACAACCTGTACAAAATTCAGCTGCCCGCCTGCTTACAGCCACCAGATATGATCACGTTACGCCTATACTTGGAAGCCTACATTGGCTGCCTGTGTCCGCCCATATTGATTTTACGATACTTTTTCTCGTTTTGAAAGTATTAAATGGTCTGAGTCCTCTGTATCTTAGTGAACTGTTAAGACCGTACATTCCTAATAGAAACCTAAGATCTTCAAAGAAAAAACTCTTAATGGTACCTAAAATGCAATCTTAAAACATATGGATACAGAGCGTTCTGTCATAGAGCTCCTACTCTGTGGAACACCTTGCCGGATGATATCAGGCAAGTGTACCTTTTAACAACATTTAAGTCTAAACTTAAAACCCATTTATTTAGGCAGCTGTAGTTTTTGCTTTCATTGATTTTTTACTAGTTTTTTAATTCACTTTAATTCTTAATTGATTATATTTTTCTATCACTATCACTGTAAAGCGCCGACAGAAGCGTTGCGCTACATAAGCTATGTATTGTGTTGTAGTGCTTTTGTTTAACTTCGCTTTCTGATTGGTCTAGGAAACTCGTACCGCCCTCACATCCCATCAGATGCTAAAACAAAAACAACCGCGAAGTAGCCAATCGCATTTTCCGGCTTCCAGGAAGCTTGCTTTTGCAAATTTTCTTCATTCTGGTTGGACGTTGCGACCACTCAATCGATCCGCTCTCTACTACTGACCCGAATGTTTGGAAAAGCGAGGAAGCCATTTCACACCCCTTACAAACGCCTCCTGTTAGTGTGCTCGTTATTCTTCTTTTATTTGGCCTAAACACTAACTCTAAATATTCTTCGACACACCCACAGGCGTGAAAAAAAAAAGCTGAAACAATTCGTTTTTTTAAACATGTTTACAACTCCCAATGTTCTCTAAATACGAACACGTGTACAATAAAATAGGTACAGTTTATTTATACTAACAGAAACAAAGGTAGAAAGCATCTCTAAAAAAATTTCCAACCTAACTTTTCAAGCATTTCACTCTCTTAGAATGTTCTTAATTGCAAAGGATGTGTATCCAATTCTTCGTTAAGAATATATTGAGTCAAAGAACTGCAATAAAGTTAACAACTAAAGATGAAAATTTATTGGAAACAGACTGGACCAAGCTGGAATTTGATTGGCTTCTGTTGTGTGGTGGAGATGTCCTTCAAAGGAAGTAAATCTTTTTTGTCGATGGAATGAACTTGGTCCTGGCCGCTCTGCAAAGAGATAAATAAATGTATAAGGATCTCAGATATCACAAGCGTGCGCCCAACAAAATAGAGGGGAGATTCAATACTTCCGTTATCTCGAGTCCCAAGGGCGTAGCCAGAATTTTTCAAAGGTGGGGAGGGGGAGGGGGAGGGGGGAGGGGGGAGGGTGTCACATTGCGTCAAACAGAAGGTACTCACCAGATTGTCATGTCGACTACCACGCCGTGTTTTACTTAATGTAACAAAAAAAGATACGCCATCGAGCCCCCAGATACGCCATTGAGCCCTAGATATTTCTTGGACCCTTTTCCTGGTAGTGAAGTTAACCCTACTTATCTTTATGCCTGCTATCTGTTCATTATATCCAATCCTACAGAGCTCGAGCTTGGGGTTGCTTCCCCGGGAGTGAATTTTACCCTGGATATCTAATATTCCCGTTAACTCAGCTCCTCGACATAATTTGGGCCCGCTTCCTGGGAGGGCTTTTAGCACTAGATATATCTAACCTTTCCAGAGACTCAGGATAACAAGATTCCTCCGTGAATGGTTAACAGTGCAAACAGGGTAAATCATTGTCTACCCTTAATGACTCCAAACATAAGATGTAGAGTAAGTTTTCTTTACCTTGCATTGAAGGCGATCTGTTGTGATCTTTTGTCCGTTAAAACTCGATATGGTAAGGTCATCGACATTATTGAGGCATTCGTGCGAGACGTCTTGGGCACCTTGCTTGCTTAGAAGTCTGAGGAACTTGAACTGCGTTGAACTTGCCTCGTAGGAGAACTAAAAAATACAGAGTAAACAAACAGACAGACAGTCAATTTTGACGGCGCAACATCGACCTTGCCAGTTACTGTGGTAACAAACACGCAAATCGCTTATAAACCGTACAGAGTATTTTCTTCAGAAGCTGTACAGTTCTTCACTCAAAACTGATCCTAAGAATAAACACTCCTTGGTTACTAAACGATAACACTTGTATACTAAGATGCAACACGTAAATACCTTGAGGGTCTCTTTTGAATTGTCACCCTGAAAGTACAAGAGAACATATCAGCTTTTGACTTACCGATGATGTACACAGCTAAATAAACAGCTAGATAAACAAAGGTAACAGCACGCCGTGATCACGCGTTGCACATGTAAATTTTTTTCCCTGGATGTCGTAAGAACACTGGCTGTTTTTTGTACATTCGCTGCTCGCTGATCAATTGCCCTCTACTAACACATTTCGTGGAGAGGACTACATTTAAAAGTCAACTGAAAAAAAGTGTTATCACCAGAACATTGACTGTCTAAACCAGTGTGGAGAAGAGACAGAAATATCGCTAAAGAGGGTGCTAGTAATGCAGACACACAGATCAACAGTTTCACTCAAAAAGATGTTTGGGGCACAAAATGCTGAAGGGAAAGAATTACTTTCTTCGGTCACC